>NW_008752095.1:218211-225613 GCF_000715545.1 Opisthorchis viverrini | reverse complement strand
TTTTGAGTCAACTCGAAAGGTAGAGCAACCGTCTATCGAGATCTCCGCGTCAGAGACACAAAACGGGTTGACGCCAAAATGGTGTCCAAACGGCATACCTGCCTCACTTTGGTGATTCAATTTGAAGCTGTTTGTAATGCCTCATCCCGTCAATACCCTGTGTTCGTTCAAAAAATTCGTGTTAGAGTCTTCAGACTACTCACATTGCCTTTACCACCTTTGAAAAGCACAAGGTGTGTGGCGTCTTGTGCCTTTATTTTACTTCCATTATAACACTACGTATTTCATCAATTACATAAGCGCTTTTTGTTTAAATAAGAAAAGCTAAAATTACGCGCATTTGTAAAATTTAACAGAATACAAGCGTGGTCACGTGCTTCGACTCTCTCTTCTGATTTCGATCACGCTTGCAGCATTCATTCGCGAGTCTCATGTACCAACCCTGGTACCAAAACATTTCATACCATCTTCGGAATCTGTTATATGTGAGAACTGTTCAGAAGACGACCTGTGGACCAACATAATTGGATTATTGTTTATTCGCTGACCTGGGCCAACGACAAACTATTTTAAAGAGAGCAATTGTTAGTGAGTCTGTTCCATGATCTATCTGATTTATTTATTTTTGTATACCCAACCCAGCGTAATTATTTTTATTTCTTTGCCACACACTCCTGGTAAGCTAACTTATTTGTTAGCCAGACCACTACAGGTGCAGACTATCCGCACCGGGTGCCTTGTCACGTCTGATGAATGACACCACGCGCTGTATTTCTAAAGTTGATATGCCTGCCGCACAGCCGAACACCCGTTTTCTAATCACCTCCTCAAATGGTCCCCGATACCCTCAAATATACACGGGTGCTCGAAAACCTAGGGACTTCGCGCCATCTGAAGGCATAGGCCAGAACTCGTAACCACACAACACTTCGTGTCGTCCACAAGACCCCCGATATCCGGTGGTCTCTTTTGATGCCACAGGTGAAGCAAACAGGCGGACGCGATTTGAGCCCTTGAGATTAATTAAATGACTTCCATACGGAATGGCCCAACACTCGCTGAGTGTGCACAACGAGCTGCTTCGAAAACGGCTGTTGGCCTTAAATCCGTGGACTATGGAGCGCGTCTCGCGGTTCTTGACCTCTTCCTCCTAGAGTATCTTCGGCTCCGATGAGACTTACTTGCTTACTTATACTTTATTTGAAAAAGGTTCGGCCAACAGGTTTTCCTAATCCAGCCAACACACGACGGGATATGGTAAGACGATTTTCAAGCTCAGTGCGCACACTTTTATTAGGCAAGATTTTTTATCAGTTTGAGTAGTTGCTGCATAGGATAAACTTCCTCCAAGAGTTGTCTGCGCTACACCTGTACCCCGTTCAAAGCAATAATACACGTTCTTTTATGCAAAGATCCTTGCGCTGGCAAGTTTACTGGCTCAGCTGTGGCGCCCCTGCGGTTCTTAACTGACATGCTACCAGTGTAACGGTGACACGACTGATGGGTAGGCGCGCGAGGAGTGTTTTGTTCTTGTAAACTCACTTTGCGCCTCTGGAAAAAAGGGATCTACTGCGGAATTTTTGGAGTCGCCTTGTAGCATTTGCTTAGATTTGAGCAATGAATGAATGGAGTCAGTGAATATCCAGGAAAGTTCAAGAGGACGCTTTCAGGAGAAGATGGATGTCCAGTTTTTGTAAATAGGATGCAAATGAGAGTTTTGCTTCCCCGTCTAATAGTCTGCAACTGTTCAGTTGGTATTTTCCAACAAATAACTCCGCAGTGAAGGCCTTCTTCCTTTCACCAAAAGGAAGCAGGAGCGCCAGGTTGCCCAACCCTTGACAGGGGAAGCCTGGAGGCAGAGGCCGGGTTGGAATACCGGACCCTCCGGTCAGTGAATTCGCCATCTAAACACTGTGACATCTTGTCCCTGATAAGCTTACTGTCCCGCGGTGAGAACTTCAAAGAGCAGTGCTGCAACATTATTTCGCTTGTATCCCTTAGATGAACGGCAACTGCTGAACGAAAAGACCAAATCCGACCCGGGAAATTTCGACGGAAACTTGGGCATCGATCCTGCGCAATAACCCATGAATCCGTGAACAGGCTCTGACGATGATAAAACTCACAAAGTTCGTGAAGCTCTCCATAGCCTCGAGTGTTATTCACCATATTGCAGGGTATATACTGAGGTCACATCCGATAGCATGGCTCTGCATTGTGTGCGTTTAAGCCCAAAGAATGCTCAACAGCGTTTGTCGCAATAGACGCAAGACCACAGCTGAATTGTCCGTCAGACCACCTAAAGACAGCTTTTCAGCCGAATCACATATCGTAACAAGCGACAAAAACAGGCCACAAACAAATGTAGAGTGTGTTGCATTTGAAGGGCATGCAACGGGATTCCGGAGACTCGGATGCAAGCCAAGTTTCTGTAAACCGACATTCAACGGGTTTTGAGATGCTATTGGCTATTGAGTAACTGTTTTTAACCGACAATAGCTCGGTTTTATGCTACACACGTCGTCTATCTGGTGGTTTGTGTAGAAGTTGGGCATGTGGCTGTTGCATACCCTAGCTGTCAATGGTAGGGTTTTTCACGAAGGAAGTCACCTAGCGCTTCTGTTTTGTGGTTGTCTGCAAGGATGAGTCTGGTAACATCTGCATCGACAGGCTTCTCATCAGCAAAGGTTTGAAAACCATCTTATTTCATAATAGCTGAAGCTTGGGTGTTGTTTCATACTGTTTTTACACATGACGCTATTCTTTCACGTAATGAATGTGGAGATACGGTAAGTGCACGCCTTACGGATTCATAATACTAATTTATGTCAGCGGGTTGACTTGCGGCAGTCTTTTTTCAAACCGAAATGTCACTGAGTCATGAGTTTATACGAAGATGAGGAGATTGGCCCAATTTTCGGGAAGTCGCGTTTGTTCTCTCGTTTAGCGGATTCCGTTCACCTCAAAGGCACAACCGAAAACGGTTGTAACACTTATATTATTTCTCGGCATAGGGCAGTGAACTTCTTAGCTCGGGGAATCGCATAAAAGGCTTCTTAAAGTGTTTTGAACGGGATAATAGGTACAGCGTGAAAAGTCATCGGAGAAAATCTATTTCACGCACCAAGCAATCCGAAATCAGAAATAATGTTGCCCATTGAATGTGTGCGCTCCCAGCTCAAAAAGGTCAGCGACGCAGGCGTCGGACAAAATTCGCTACCACTTTTATCCATTACAGAAGGCAGATTCGGTAGCTCAGCGCAAGGCAGAGAAAGATTTGGTGGCAGGGCAGTCAAATTGTGGTTATCTACCCTTTGGTCTGTTGCACTGTATGTTGGAGGAGGTGCAGAATAGACGGACATGGTATAGAAATAATTGTTTGAAATGTAAGACTGGGTATGAACCGAAAATATCGACCATGTAGGATGATTTTGCATGGGCGGAAAAGGCGAAATGAGGAACGAATTATGATAAGTCATGGTCAGTCGAACACTTAAAGGATGAAGGCGTTATGCCCATGTTTTTCACTTCGATATGGGTTTAAGAGTATTTGTTCCTGCGTTATGAGTATAGTAGATCTTGGAGCCTCCAGCTAGAGCACCATTATTCAGAAAGACAGCAGATGGCAATAAGAGGGGCTTCCCTAGTAGCTTATCCATTCGGATATTGCAGACATTATTGTCGAAATGAAGTTGAGTGACAATATGTTGACACGAACGAATAGTTGGATGAGGCACAAACAGGTATGACTGAAAAGGTGAGTGGCTATCAGCACTTTCTTTGTGTCGGAGATGTGGAGGTTCTTGTTTATTCTCCCTGTGAATCAGTGGTGAGCAGCGGTAATTGCTCTTGCTTTCTGACTCATCATGAGTAACGTGACTACACCTGTTTATCATGACGCCTTGTTGTTTCCTTGCTTTTCGTTTTCCCACTTTTTCGTTCCTACTTAAGGTCTGCTTATTCTTCGGTAACCGAAGTCCGCATTCTGTTGCCCGTTTGTCATTGCTTACAAGTTCATCTCGGTTGCACCTGTTTTCGAGCGTCCAGTCCGACGGAAAATTGGACCGACCGGGTGTCGAATCCAGAGTTTCCGGAGGGTAGGCGAAAGCGCCATCCACTGCACCAACCTGACACCCTGGACGTTTTATTATTTCGTATCACCCATGTACCGCACCTGCCAGATAGCCGCCGGCGAGATTTGTTTTAAACGGACGACACCGCACAATCTGACTTGTAACGCGACACGAGCTGCCGCGTCGCAGCGTTGACCCTCACATCCCTCACATCCAAAACTTGCTGGTTTCCACGCCGTTATCTCGCTATACTTTAACTCACACTGTCAGACTGCACCCACATAAATCCGTGCTACGTCAGTGACTATCTTCCGCTCCTTCTGATTGCGTCATTATTCATTGTACGTTTGCTTATTTTATGATGCTTACCAATCCGTTTGTCCGTAGAACCATTTCCTGTCAGTCCTCAATGCATCATCTACTGCCCAGGTCTGTCTGATTCCACTGTGTACTGCCTACGAACTGCATAGAATCTGATAGCCGCAATCGTCCTGTGAGATCCATAGCCGCCCGGATCTTACTGATTGCGTCTTAGTCACCGCACGTTTGCTTATTTTATGATGCTTACCAATCCGTTTGTCCGTAGAACTATTTCCTGTCAAGCCTCAATACATCACCTTCTGCCCAAGTCTGCCCACTGCTAATGTCTACTGGCTACAAACTGCGAACAGTCTAATAGCCGCAATCGGCCTGTGAGATACGCAACCGCCAGGACCTTACAGCTCTCTTATAAGTTCCACGATGCTGCGATCACAAAGGGGTCGATTTACAAAAGCAACGACCGGAGCTGATAATCCGCCACCACAGAGGAACCCGTGGTTGATGAGCCTGGAGCTGAGGTTGAGCATGGGATGCTTACAAGTTGTGATGAAGACGATGGAGCTACCGAGTCTGTTGAGCTGTACCAGTGTTGAGAAGCACAAATGGAGTGGACTAAAACTTGTGTTCTAAATGAGCAGATATGTCACCAAGTACCCACTCACCCAATCACACACTCACTCACACACTCACTCACTCACTCACTCACTCACTCACACGATCAGCACTATGACATGCCCATTGGTGCACGTTTGATGGTGCATGAGGACCGTGGATCAGGTTCATACCACTTGATCTTACGGCTGACTTGTATACACATTTTTCTAGCATTGAATTCGCTGAGTCCAAAACTGTGTATGCCCAGTGGATCTCGCTATTGAATTATCGGCGCCCACACTGTTCCTTCATTATTGCCAACGGGAATACCTGAGCTAATAGCAGGTTTACCCTTAGGACAGTAAGACTACAGCTCCAACATGGGCACCGACGGGGCTTTGCGGACAGCGGAATTTGCCAAGCGCCCGGTGAGCTAGCCCCTTTTTTATAAATGTCTTCAGTGATATTGCGAAAGATATACATGAATTGCAATAATAATATTGTTTATTAACAACTACTGGGTGGCATACCTTTAGGCATGAACACACCGTTATATTCAGAGCAAGAGCATGACCGGTGGGGTTTGCGGCACTGAGACTTTCGTGGAAAAGGGACGTGGACATAAGTAGTGTGTGTTATCCGAATTGGCCTTGGTCATGTATGAGGTGACATGGGTAGGGAACCAAAACTGCAAGGGCACTTCCTTTCTTTTGGGGAAAATATCAGAAGAGACGCCGCTGGCTATTCGCACAATGAGATTGATTTCTCGAAATCTACGGCATTTTCAGACTTGCCACTTCATAGTGTAGAATGTCTATGTATAAGGTACATGCTCCTGTATTATGGAAAATCCTTTACTATGGCGATTTGTTTAAGTGAACTAAATCTGCAGGTGAATAAACACCGCCGACTTTGAATAGCTTAACGGATGAAAAAATCGCGAATTGTGGAAAAGGTTGACTCACATACAACGAACGTAACTTTCAGGTATTTTTGCACCGGAACAGACTTCCTCAACATTCTAGAATCTAAATGGCCTTTGGAGATGCAACTTATGCGCAGGCGCATTCGTGCAAACAACTTTTGGCCGATGATTCCTTGTTGCCAGTGGTGCACGCTAATTATTTGCTAAACATCGTGAACGTTGACTGGCAACTTACAGAGTTTTTCATTACCGAAAGATATACATGAATTGCAATAATAATATTGTTTATTAACAACTGCTGGGTGGCATACCTTTAGGCATGAACACACCGTTATATTCAGAGCAAGAGCATGACCGGTGGGGTTTGCGGCACTGAGACCTTCGTGGAAAAGGGACGTGGACATAAGTGGTGTGTGTTATCCGAATTGGCCTTGATCATGTATGAGGTGACAAGGGTAGGGAACCAAAACTGCAGGGGCTCTTCCTTTCTTGTGAGGAACATATCAGAAGAGACAAAATACTTTCGTTAAGATTTGAAAGGGGCGGGTAAAAACAATAATAGGGAGGGGATTACGAGAGGCTTCCTACCTAGCACGTGATACAAGACTTCAAACCGCAAAATACGCAGAACCAGAGTAACGGCTCTGGAGGGGTAGGAGAACAGTCACGATCTGACCGGCGAATTTGAACTGAAACCTAAAGCCGTCACTGCGATTTCGTGGCCTTGGGCTGTTGGGCTTACGGCCAGGGTCGCGAAAAACCGTTAACGGGGATGGTGAAGAGGGGAAGAATGCAGTACGGATAACTGGTGGTAGGAAACTCAGAATCACATTGTGGAGTGAAACTGGAGGGAATCACTAGTGTTGCTGCTGGAGCGTGGTTGGGTGTAAAATTTCCTTGGGAGGTGTTCACGAAAACGCAAGGAATAAAAGCGAACTGCAGGGAAAATCACTCGCTTGGTGAGGAGCACAGAGTAAAAGACACCAATATGATTTTATCTAATGGAATATTCGACACATCGGAATGAACGCCCCCCCGGAGGCGGCGGGGGCCATCATCATCATCAATGACAGCAACATCAGTGTTGGCACTGATGCTTCACTGTCGTACAACCATAAAGTTCGTTTAGTTATATATATGTATCTATATAATTGTATTAAAAGCCCTACAGTGAAGAGAAGAGAAAAAGAGTGGGTGAGGGAGGGGATCTATTGCTGGCTTATGTCGAGCATACTGAGGGGCCTACGCCTCCAACCGCCCAATCAGACAAACTGGAAAGAAATTGACAGCACGAACGCCACTGACATCGATTAGCCGCCATTCCTTGCAACGTCTCCAGCCAAGCACAGACGAGGTCACGGGGACACCAACCTGGAAGCCTCACAACACCAACAACACCCAAACTCTTCGTGATCTCTTTCACGCCTTTTTGCCAAGTCATGTGCTGTCCACCTCGCGGTTTGCGCCATCCTGAAGGAGGCACGGAGAA
>NW_008752095.1:216052-216503 GCF_000715545.1 Opisthorchis viverrini | reverse complement strand
GCATGAATCGACTTCCCTGCCTTGGGCTGTTGGGCTTACGGCCAGGGTCGCGAAAAACCGTAAACGGGGACGGTGAAGCAGGGGAAGAATGCAGTACGGATAAATAGTGGTAGGAAACTCAGAATCTTATTGTGGAGTGAAACTGGAGGGAATCACTAGTGTTGCTGCTGGAGCGTGGTTGGGTGTAAAATTTCCTTGGGAGGTGTTCACGAAAACGCAAGGAAGAAAAGCGAACTGCAGGGAAAATCACTCGCTTGGTGAGGAGCACAGAGTAAAAGACACCAATATGCTTTTATCTAATGGAATATTCGACACATCGGAATGAACGCCCCCCGGAGGCGGCGGGGGCCATCATCATCATCATCAATGACAGCAACATCAGTGTTGGCACTGATGCTTCACTGCCGTACAACCATAAAGTTCGTTTAGTTATATATAAATATATATATAT
>NW_008752095.1:184355-213146 GCF_000715545.1 Opisthorchis viverrini | reverse complement strand
AGGAACAGCCTGTGATCGGCACACATCTGAAGTAAGAGGCCTCCGTTGTCCGTGCGTCTTGTGTCCAAGCCAAGACGACCACCCAATCGGACCTTAGTCTACCTACCTATCAGATGCATGTAGACGCCAAGACGGAGAGCAACTGGAGCAAGCACTTAAAAACGCTGTTACAGTGCATATAAACCAAATTAAGGTTCTCTTTTTATTGGAACCCTACGGAGCTCTTCATGAACGCCTCATAGGTCACAAAAATGAAGAATCGAAAAGTTGTGGTAATAGTAACAGTCTGGCATGGGAGGCTCTGGGAGTCACTCACACTCCCTAATATACTTCAATGGGTTATGGAGGTAAACGAACTGTCGCATTTCGGTGAGGTCCAGTGTCATAGTAGCGGACAAGCGACACCTACAACGGAACACGAACCCGCAATCTTATTCTTAGAATGCACACGCGTTATCCGTGAGGTTCGTACCATGGCCGAATTTGGCGTTCCTTCTTCACCATTCCGTAGATGTATCAGTGATGCCTTTTGCGGCATCATCATCGTCAAATACAACATCAGTTTTGACACTGACGCTTCACTGCTGTACAACCATAAGGGTCGTGTAATTATATTTAAAGCCCGAGAACGAAAAGAAGAGGAAGAGTGGGCAGAAAGGGGACCTAGTGCGGGCCTATGTCAAGCATTCTGAGATGCCCACACCTCTAGCCGCTCAATCAGACATTCTAAAAAGAAACCGACGGCACGAATGCCACTGACATCCACCAGCCACCATTTCTTGCAACGTCTCCAGCCAAGCACAGGCGGGGTCACAGGGACTCCATCCTGCAAGGCGTACAACACCCAAACTCTTTGTGATCTCTTTCTCACCTTTCTGCCAATTCATGCGCTATCCGCCTCGCGGTTTGCGCTATCCTGATGGAGGTACGGAGGACAACACTCGTCTAGGTAGGCAGTGTTTCGACATGCATAACACATGACCGGGCCATTGTATTCACTAATGCTGGATGTTCTCCCCGATCGAAGTACCGGCTGCACAACCAAATACCCGTTTTCTAATCACTTCATTACTGACACGATGACGCCATTCAAAACCAGCCACACTTCTGAGGCATCGGTGGTGGGAAACCTGAAGACGCCTCACATCATCTGTCCTCAGAGGCCATGGTTCGCACCCGTACAACACAACCGCTACCGTACCCTGGTACACGCGACCCATAAGATCTAGTGCTATGCCGTTTTGACGCCAAAACTGACGCAGTTTGGCAGACGTGATTCGAGCCTTTGAGCTTTTGCACTGACTTCATCGGACACATTTCCGTCAGAGCTAATGCAACCACCGAGGTATGTAAAGTAATCCACAATCTCTAATGATACTCCTTGAATTTTTGCAGTTTCCACAATCTGAGGCATGACTTTACACTTTGAAGGTTCAAAGCGCATGCCAAAAGATGGTATGATGGTCAGTCTATTCGACAGGGTCTGTGCTTCGCCTTCGTCTTCTGAGATAAGGGCAATGTCGTCTGCGAACTCCAGACCGACGGGGCTCTCATCAGCAACAATTTGAATACCGGGGTCTTAAAGACCTTACTGCGTTCGTCTCATCATTTCATCACTAATAAATTTGAACAAGAATGGAGGGAGTGGGCATCCTTGCCGGACACCACTTTCTGTAGGGAAGCTTTTGGAGAGCTCACCATACACCCTCACCCGCCCAGAAGTATGTGAATATAGAGATCTGATTATGTCCACAGGCTTACGTCTTCGGGCAGCTGTAATTCACAGCACTGATCGATCGACAGGGTCGAACACAATTAATACCGAGGTTGTGGGTCATCTGTACATATGGGGATGCTCTAACACCCGAGGGAGTGTGAAGATGTGGTCAACGCAGCCACTTCACGGTCGAAATCCCACTTGATTCTCACGAGTCAAGACTTCGCGTGCCGCCATGAGACGACGAAGAATCAATGACGCCAGAAGCCTTGTCACAACATGAGTCAAACTAACACCTCTGCGGTTCCTACATTCACTGCGAAGTGAGAATTGACACCATTATCAATCTTAAAGCAATCATTAGTATAAAAGTGTACATCCCGAGAAACTTACACCTCTGTAACAGCGGTGTAGGTACCATCCTGTTCAATCCGTATTGATTTAGTACGGCCACCTTGTGTGTCGACCTTCACCGGTTTGATACAACTCTGTCGAGTGAGTGAAGTTTGTGAATTAGGGTTACCTTTGCAGGAGCTATATAGTCATCAATATCGTTCAGCTTGACAATGGTAGAGAAACTCATAGATGCGATCGAACAGCTCTGACGGCGACAGGTAGCAGGGTGCCGCTGCAAATGATAGCAACTGGACGCCTTCTATTCAGACGGCTTCCGGACGAAAGTAAAAAGACCAGTTTGGTTGAACAGGCTGAAACACAACCCAAGGTCAATAAAGCAATCAAGGGCATAGAGGCTAGGGTCAGCATTCGCCATCGTTTGTTCCTGTGATTGACCGATGTCACTAGACGAACAGTCTTTGTAACCTGAGCCGATAGTATTTGGCCCACTCAGTAGTGCACGTTAGAATTACACTGCACAAAAGGATGGCATGTGAAGATGTGGTCAACGCAGCCACTTCCCGGTCGAAATCTCACTTGATTCTCACGAGTCAACGGTTCACGTGCCACCAAAAGACGACGAAGAATTAGTGACGCCAGAAGCCTTGTCACAACATGAGTCAAACTAACACCTCTGCGGTTCCTACATTCACTGCGAAGTGAGAATTGACACCATTATCAATTCACCCGAGTTGTCTGGGACGGTCTCTTTCTCCTAGATAGATCCAAGTGGGCTAGACAGGCACTGGCTGAGGAGTTCACCGACATCCTTGGAGAGAGAAAAATCGTTCTGCTGTAGCACTCTTTTAGTGCCGAACTGCCATGCCACCCGAAGGTAGCACGAAGGCTGGGATACAGGGGAAGTAAAGTGGCAAGGATTGGGTTCAAACCCCGGACCTTCTGGGGTTCCAGTGAAAAGAGCAGGTTGAAGTTCGTCAGGCCCAACAGCACGATGATACTTCAGTAGGGAAATACACTCGGACACTTTTGAGACGGAAGGCGGCTCCATATTCACGGTCCACCTTTCTGTTGAAGGTCAGGATTCTGAGTTTGAGGTAGCAAGTGGCCAGCTGAATTGTTGCTCGAATCACTGTGCCCTGCGGTCCAAACATTCTGCTTTGCTGCATATATGGGAGCCATCTTGGTCTCTGATTATTTCGCTGACAAGAGAACCGGTTAAACGAATCAAGTAGGACAGCTTGCAGACATTTCCCGCATTCCTTGTATCTTCCATCTCTTCGGCTTTTCGGGTCCGTCAAGCTTCTCGGTCTGCGCCGACACTCAGTTTCACCTGGCGTCGGATGATGCGCCGGGTGAAGTTGTGGTGGCGGTCAGGTGGAATGTGTCGCCGGGTCTCCAGCAAAGATATGGTCCTATCAGAGATCCAGTGCTTGGATGAGGTTGGCTGGGTTGTACCGCAAGCAGACGTTCCGGCTTTAAGTAGCGCTCTGGATATTTTCCCCCAGTGACCGTTTGTATCCGACACCGTACCGTCCGGCAAGCATTCGAAGAGCTAGTTCTGATGGTTTCGTTTGACTTCTGGGTCCACTAGCTTCTCAATGGCTAAGCGAGGTGTGCGCGATTTGCGTACACCCGAAGAGTGCAATGAAAAGCAGCAGCGTACAAGTGCATGATCGGAGTCTACGCTAGTGTTCCAGAAGAAGCGGCAGGCGGTGGCTGACACTCGCCACCGATAACTGACGGTGATGTGGTCTATTTGGATTCGATATTGATATGCTGATGGCACCACGTTGTCAGGCGATTTCCGCTGTTCCAGAAATTCGCACTACAAGGGAACACTCTGTGATCAGTACACCTGAAGTGAGCGATCCCCGTTGTCCGTGCGTCCGTGTACAATCCAAGACGACCACGACGATCGGGCTTCAGAAGCGCTTGATCTGCCTACCTGGGCGTTCATATCGCCAGCAACCACAACGATATCTGAGCTCTTAGCCTGCTGTAGAAGGGTACCTAGAGCGTCATAGAAACTTCTTGGCAGATTCAGAGCTACAGTCAATTGTGACTCAATCAGACACAATAAACAAGTTGCGACGAACCTCACTTCCTCTGAATTCTCACAGATATTCGCACAGAGGCGACTATCGTGGGTGCCCAATCAAGCAGAGACGCTTCCACTCGTTCGCTCAATACAATACACAGCTCAGCATATTCAACTGCAGCGGCTTCTTCATCCCCAGAAGCACAACCGGAACGTGGAAGACAGCGAGGAAGCAATCAGTTCGACGACAGTACTTGCGTCCTGCGTCCTTGTTTCTGACAGACGATGTACTTTGATACAGAGGGAACCCAGCGTACGAGCAAGAGTCACCTGTTGACCTGTTTGCTTCAGTGTGTGAATAATAAAGGCGGCTAAGTAGACAGGCTTTCGGGGTTTGAAAACAGACTTCGAAGTGTTTAGGGTTGTGACTGAGCTCGGCCGTACAAAGGCTGCAGCTAGGAGTGGTGCAGGGCGAGCAAAACGGTTAATCCTAGTGCTGGAACCTGCGGGGACAGTATTCAAATTGGGGTGGGGTTGGTGGAAGACGGAAAACGTGAAAGTGTAAGAAGGGAGGCGTCAGCAGTAGCATGTTTTCGCTTCCTCGCCCTGCTGTATGCAGCAGGTAAGGCGACCCGGCTGATGGCACCACGCGACGACCGATGTGACATGAGAATATTGTTAGTTGTGTAGGTCATGGTTGTACGAGGGCTGGGATACTGCCAGGGCGCCCACACCTAGACAGGAGGACGATTAGGGTCCTCAACCAAAGCCTTTGGCTCAAAAGCCTAACCGCAAGGCAGCGGTGTTTGGCGGGAAATGCAAATGCATTACAATTTTTACGGAACGAGTCGCCACATGTTCCAACCCCCAAACATGAAAGGATTGAACATTACTGTAATGTGACGCTTTGTCTCTCCGCGACCCATCGAGCGATTCTGTGGGTATCCGTGCGACACTGGCAGTCCCTTATCGGGTTAGTCAGTGGTTGGGGTCTGATCAACACAGATGAAGAACCTTGCATGTCTGTTCGCTTGTATCGTTAGCTAGTATCTCTCGCGGTGGGCATTCCAGGATAGGATTCAAATCCGCGTTTCGGGCATCCGGAAGCGAACCAGTCTTCGCAATTCGGATCAAATAAGATGGCAGCTTGTTTAAGGAAAAACATCTGTCGACAAGTTACGAGCGTCGGAACAGTGTGATCCTACCGGACAAGGAGATAGGTCGGAACGGAGCGCAGTACTGGTTGCCAAGGTGTCCATACGGCATAGTGGCATCATCTCGGCGTTGGGTTAGTTAAGAACAACAGCAACTTTTTGAAGCTGCAGCAGGACTCTTACTGGACGAAAGTTTCAAAGTACAATCGACGGAACGCGGTGTTGAGTTTGCAGTGCCGAATCATCCAGTAATCATCTTTGAACTCAATGTCCTCAACTTTTTCCGATCAAAAGCTCGCTGAAGCTGAGGCCATGTGGGCTCTGTGGGAGACTCACATCCCCACGCTTCTTAAATGTCCGTGGGAAATCGGACGGTGTCAACGGAGTCAAATACAGCAACGTAGAGGAGGACCATATGTGTGGTAATTCAACATCGGAAGAACTACAAACAGTGCTGCCATCACCACAGGATTATAGTTCGAGATAGCTCAATAATTAGGGCGGAAACTTATCAGAATGTCCAATGTTCAAATTTAACCTCTGCATATCGACTGCTCCTGTCTAGGCTTGTGCACCCTGTAGCGACCCAGTCACCCACATACTTGACTGTTCAACTCAATCGCTCACTGGATCGCGACGCTTGTCTATTTTCTCATACGCACAAACACGTCGCATTAAGCTGACACATCGAACATCAATTGTCTGCACCGCCTAGTCAGCGTAGCAACCACTCATGTGCCGACGCGCCCACATACACGCACTGGGACCTGCATAAAGGCAAACCGAACCCAGTCAAGACACACAGACTCGCGCGCGCGCAGGGAGCAGGACGTCAACCTCTCCACAAGTCCACGGACATTCATGGAACACGTGTAGCAGCCAAACTGCGGAGAAAACACGTTACCGCCGTCCGGACTTTCACCAAGGAACTCTCACATACGATAAGTTCCTTTTTGACTTGCTCCCATTTTTGCACTGTATTTATTTTTATACGTGTCACAGAAATACTAAAAACTTCTATTAGTGCACACATACACCTTCTGATTTGTATTATGGCTATCACTACCTGTGCACTAATAACCCCACCAGTATCCCGGCTTCCGTCGGGTACCATGGTAGCCAAGCGTCAAAGGGGTGTTGCAGCCGAATTATTTTACCACGGGATTACCCGTTTTTCCATACTCCCAAAATTCTGGACACCACTGAGTATTTCTGCAAACTGACTTTCAAGCTAATCTAATTTTTGCTAGGTTCCTACACTTCATTGACCCTGTTGCGTTTTAGCTAGCTGCTTTGCATGATTCAACGCACTCCACACCGTTATGGACCAGTCTGCCTCTAGTCAGCAGCAAGAATATCAGTATTTCATGTCACAAACTGGTGAGGCATGGGATCCTGAAACAAGATCGAATCAAAAGTTAGCTACAGGCAACGCCTGCCTCCTACGAATTACTAAAGATTTACGAACCATATACAGGTAGGTGTGTGTGTGTGTGCTAACCCGACCCTTTAATAGTGATCCGGCCCCGGGCATCGTTGTAGCACCAGATGAGGCGGACTTGACAAAAGTTCACGCATTAATTACTGGACCTTTTGACACACCTTATGAAGGAGGTTTCTTCCTGTTCCTGATCCGATTTCCACCCGAATACCCCTTGAAACCACCTCGAGTCAAGCTGATGACGACCGGGAACGGAACCGTACGGTTCAATCCAAACTTATACAAGAATGGAAAGGTAGGCATACGTTCGCTTCTTATGAAAAATCTGATGCCGATAAGTTATCAGGCGAATAATGCTGAAGTCATGCATAGCAGTTTCATTAGAAACCATGACCTTTTCGTCCTTCTCCATCTCCACCTGGGACCCCCATATTTTTCCCAACCTGAGTTCTACCCCTCTGAATTTCGCTTAAAAATCCACAGACAGTTGCAAAATGTCTTCAGCTACTATTGCAGTTAACGTCGCCAGTAGCCACAATGCTGAATACCGGTATTTCACTGTTGTAGGTTGTAGGCAGACTAGGATACTGCGGCACCATCATCCCCATCCCCGGTCAGTAGCTGCCGAGTCGATGTGGTGGTCCGGTTAGAGTGTTTTGATTGTCCCGTGGGCTAAACCGGCTGGAGCTTCATTTGTCAAAATTCAACTTGCCAGGGAAGCCGAAGGGGAGTGATGTGTTTGACGAGGGATGAAGTGCGGCGACACTCGGAATAAGATCAGACCTCTTTTGCGCAAGAAATACGGTAGTGTCCGCTGTTGTACAGACTACGAGTGCTCAGAAGGATTCGACATTTGTTACCGAAGGAAAGTAGTCGGTTCCCGCCTAATAAATGAATCTGTATTGGGCTGCGATTGCTGTTGCCCTCATTCAAACTCTGCGGAAGACACCAGGTGACGTAGGGGACCGTTTTTTCCATGCCGTTAGGGTGTCAGACATATGGGTACTCAGGATTACACTCCAGGAGCTCTTCGACTAGGTTGTCATGCTTCGAAGATAGTGTATTTCGCCGCATCAGAACTGGTCCTAGCGAAAGCAATCACCGTGGCAATGATGTACCGACTTCGGATTTTCGATTATGATGAAACATTCGTTTGTGTGGAGTGGCATTGGTGACAACTTGATTATCTGAATCTGTATTGGGCTGCGATTGCTGTTGCCCTCATTCAAACTCTGCGGAAGACACCAGGTGAGTGACGTAGGCGTTTTTTCCATGCCGTTAGGGTGTCAGACATATGGGTACTCAGGATTACACTCCAGGAGCTCTTCGACTAGGTTGTCATGCTTCGAAGATAGTGTATTTCGCCGCATCAGAACTGGTCCTAGCGAAAGCAATCACCGTGGCAATGATGTACCGACTTCGGATTTTCGATTATGATGAAACATTCGTTTGTGTGGAGTGGCATTGGTGACAACTTGATTATCTAACGACTGATCTAACGACTGACCGCCGGCGTATTATTCAACACGGTCTGACTATTTTTCAGACCAAACATTCGGGCGGCTATGTATTACTTTTTGAGCCCTCGGGCCAGGCGAGCTTCGCACAGCTAAATGGGGTAAACTATATAGTCATTGGATCAACGGATTTTCCCGCTAGCACAACCTCACACCGGCTGCCCCATGGGTCAGACTACTGGATGGAAAGCTAAAGGAAGAGCTCCAGAACAAAACCTTACAACCCCTTCCCACTAAATTTTGGATCTGACTTTTAAGTTAAAGGCTCACGATGGGTACCTTAAACAAACAAACACACTGGTGGAGCGCAGCTATCTACCCCACCTCCCCAAATCATCAGTGAACGGAATTGTGGCAACCACAACCACTCACTGTACGACAAGTACAACTTACAATGATGATAATGATGACCTTATACAAGCCGCCTTCGGCGTGGGCAGTCAGGAAGTAGCACCTGTCCATGCAGTTTAGGTATTGCAGCTAGTCTCAATTTATCAGTGCCAGTTCTACGCTCGGAATAGCTCAGTGGTTACGGCTGGCCCTAATGTCCTTGTTTCGGACCCAACTTGTGCTCTTGTCTAGGCTTGTGCAACCGGACAGTATCTTAGCTCTCGTGCTTCTTTCGGGCACACAAAATAGGTATTGCAGCTGAACGATTGTTATTATTATTGGCGCCAACTCCACTCACTAACCATGCCAATTCAGTTCCGTGTTTGTTTATAAATTCAGAGTTGGGTACCAGTCGTTTATTCAGAAATAGAGCCCAAAAGGAACCTGTTTATATCCGTGCTCTTTCTCAGATAAATCAATAGACCCTCGTTGCTCCCACCCTGTCCTCTTTCAAAGTCGCTGTGTTCTGTCTCAAAAACACTAATCTCAGCACAACCAGCATCATTTTAACTGGCGTCCTGTAAACCGTAATCAATCGAACACTCAGATCGTCCGCATAGCAGTTGGCGATCTTGTGCTTAAAACTGTCACTCCTGTTTGTATTGCAGCTGGTTTTCCAGCAACCAAGGAGACTATTCACCACTACGCCATTCACCGCCTCCATGATTCCGTCAGCAGCAGCAGCTGTGTAGGTAACTTGGGTACGTGAAACAAAGCAGCCGGCCAAATAAAGACTAATTCGAAATCCGAATCGCTGTGAATTCGTTGTTTGATTGCAATACAAGAAGATAATCGTTCAAATGTAGTACCCTTTCGGTGCCTAGCTAGCATGCCACCTGAAGGAAGCACGAGGGATGGGATATTACCTGGGTGCTCAAGCCTAGACAGGAAAGGTCGAGCTGCAGAGGTCCGGTTTGAACCATGGACCTTCCCCTAAGTAAATTTGCGCGTTGACCACTGACTGTATACACCTGAAAACGAGACGATGATCCAATTTAAGTGGGTTCTTACAACGATTCGTGTCCCCGATAGAGGCGACGAGGGCGGTCTTATGCAGACGACAGTGCGATTCGGTGAGATCTCTAAAATGACTCTTGAAATGCAGTCTGAAGACTGACTGGGAGAAATGATGGCTGGGGTAAGCCAAAGAGGTGAACAAGGCCCCGGCAATCGAAAGTTGTCGAATTTTCTTCCAACCCACCGGTTCAAGCAGTAAGGGCATTTCAGTGAGGGACGACCCAAAAGTCCTTTCCAAGCCTCCGCTAAGCCAGCCAGCTTTCTGCCGGGATAGTAATACAGCATCAGTAATCCAAAAACGTATCTGCGCTTTGATTTTGAAAAGTGCACATGTCCAACCTCATTCGATCTTAAAAATTATTGCCCAGTTTCTACTACTTATATTCTACTCAATATTCTTAGGTCCAGTAATTCAATGCAAATCTTGTGTGACCTTAAAGACAACTCTCTTCATGGTGATCACCAGTACGGCCTCAGACGGCATTGTCTTACTGGCAGCATTCCAGCCTATGTATCTCATTTATGGTCCTGCTTTTTCGACTCATTTTACGAGAACATACCACCGGCGTTTTTAACGGTCAAGCTACGGGCAATTGGGCACCCATGAACGAGGGAGTCTCCTGTAGGGGAGAATAGTGAACATGCATTTTTATGTCACTTTACAACCTTTACTAATACTGAGTTGGCTGCCAACCGGATATTAGGAGTACAGAATGGTTTTTTACTTGTTCATCCTTAGTAAGTGGCCCTGCTCTCATTCCATCGTTTTCACAGGTTTGTCTCAGCATCCTTGGCACTTGGACTGGACCCGAATGGACACCGGCCCAAAGTCTGTGGTCCGTCCTGGTATCTATACAATCGTTGATGAACGACGAGCCCTATTACAACGAACCCGGATTTCGACATGAGCATAGCCCAGGGGATTCAAAGCGCTACAACAACATCATTCAACACGAGACAATCCGTTGCGCCGTGTGTGACGTACTCGAAGGTCGTTCGTGGTGTCCCCCGGACCTGTTGGGCGTTATACAGTCTAGCTTTGAGGAGTACTACGATCAATACATGGAGGTTTGTGAGAAGAACGCCCAACTCACGGGTCAGCCGATGAACGATCCGTTTGGTGAACAACGCGGCTCTTTCGACTTTGTCACACTGTCCCGTCGGTTGAAGGATATTCGAGCGAAACTGAAAAGGACGTCGAATGCGGGAGGAGACGCTGGTTCATCAGGACCGAATGGTGCTGTATGAGCCATCACAATACTCCATCGTGAGCCTACCTAATGCATTCTGGTTGTTTTCAACTCATATAGTCGCACACATGTTCACGGACAAACACAATGCAGTGATGCGCCGCCCGAATCAGTCTCTTGTTTAGCCCCTTCGGCACATGGTTGCTTTGCAGCAGCGCCGCCCTATTACATGCATGCAAGTGCATTTGAGAACTATCTCTTTATCCCGCGTGAAATTTTCCTTGAGTGTTTTTCTCATTCGCATTCGTTTGATTTCTGGTAATATAACACACACACAGCTTGTTTTTTTTCAGGTCACGTTTGGGTTAATTGGGGTTTGTTTGTCTGTTGACAAGTTGTGGTCCGATGCGATCAGGTAGTATACACAGAAACTAGAGGCTGAGTTGTCTTTTGCATCTTGTAGCCACCCTCAAAGTTGAAACAAGTTCAACTGCGTAGCCTCTTCTAACATGTGATTGAGACCTGTCCGGGTGATGGAGATGGGAAGGATACTTCAAACACGAGTGTATTGGTGTTCTGACGATCCAGGCGAACTTGCGCCTGTGAAAAGAACCATTCGGCCTTGAGATCGCAGCGGGCCTACTGATCGAGGTCAGGAACCGGTTTCGGAACCGTGCGAAACGATACCATCCTGCCAACAACGGCGTTCTAATTTTATTGTCATGGGTGGCGTGCACCTCACAAATCCGCGCAACGTACACCATGTGGCCATCACGTAGAGACTGGATCCTACCCTGTTGTGACGGTTGTTGTGCCTTCGCGACTCACTGAGCTATGCTGGAAGGCGTCCGTGCGATAACAAGTTGTGGTCGATGGTTGCCAATGGTTGGTCAATGTATGCCAACCCTCGCGGCCGTGTAAAGGTCTACGGGAAGTTCTCTCCTGAGTTCACCTCATCAAGCGGCGTCTGACAGGGCTGTTTCCTTTCAACTTTCCTCTTCAAGTTCGTCATTAGTACGATCATGGAAGACTCACCATCAGTCTCTAATGCCTTGTGGGGTCGAATTGCTCTCAGGGCGTCCACTCACAGTATGCAGACGACATAGCTCTTCTTGGATCTGACCCCGTGGTAATGCAAACAATATTAGATGATCTAAATAATTTTGCTTTATGGTTTGGCATGCGCTTCACACCTGCAAAGTGTAAAATGCTACTGCAAGACTGGGTGGGCTCGAACCCTACTCTCATGTTTGTGGATGGACCGATTGAGGTAGTAGACAAATTTGTTTACCTGGGCAGCTGTATCAGTCCCAGTGGTCTGGCGAAAGATGATATTTCCATCCGGATTGGGAAGGCCAGAGCAGCTTTTGTGTATCTGCGTCACCTGTGGCGTAGGCGTGACATCAGCTTCTCTGTCAAGGGTCGATTTTGCAATGCTGTCGTATGCTCCATATTACTATACGGATCAGAAACCTGGTTATCACGCCCCGAGAACGTCAAAAGAATCTCAGTAGTTGACCATCGATGTCTTCGGAGCATTGCCCGAATCTGGTGGGAACACCGGATCAGCAATTCTGAAGTACGTCAAATGGTATTCGGGAGAAATAACACCCTCGATGGATGAACTGACCACACTGCATCGGTTGCGCTGGCTTGACTACATACTCCGTAGGCCAATCGACCGACTTCTTCGAAGGGTTTCTTCCCCCTGGAAACGAGCCAGGGTAGGTCAAATGATGACTTGACAGCGAAGTGTAAAACCCATTACTAGCAAACTCGTCTGCCTTGGTCACTGCCGTCTTCATGGATGAGAACCCCGAGACGGGCCAGATCAACGGTTGGAGGCATTGTCAGACATGGTCCAGTCGCGCCCTCAATGGCGCTCGTGCATCCAAGCTATTGCCTGACAGTGCTGTATTCACGCACCAATCTATCAGCTCCTGTCTGCAGTGTTCACCTATCAACTCGACCTACCCGAATCGGTGAACGAAACTGCGGCAGCTACAAATACTGCACAACAAGTACGCAGTTATTACAGCTGACAATGCTAATGATGAATGCTTAGGGGTATGAACAACACAGTCTCGTGGCACTCCAGGTTGGGGGTTGGAACATGTGTGGCAACTTGGTTCAGAAAAATGATAATGCGTCTGCCGCCAAACAGCGCTACCTTATGGTCAAGCTTATGAGCTGAACGCTTTGGTTGAGGACCCTAATATTCCAGTCTAGGTCTGGGCGTCCCAAGCCACGTACAACCATGAGTTGCGCTCTTATACAGCAGCGAAGCGCTGATGTTATGCTGTCGATGACCGTGACGTTTCTCGGAAAAGGGGACGTTCCATAAAACTATCTGACTAGTCTAAATTTGAATGATCTGATCAACACCAGATGTATGATGGGAGTATACTGGCGCGATGTCCTACGCTCGACTGGATCACGCCGATTAGCCGATCGGTACTTGTAAGAAGGTATCAGGTTCGAATCTCCTAAACGATTCGTGACGTCAATGATGACTGTCAACCGCACAGTGCTTCCTAACTTTTCGGCATAACTTGATACATTAGCGGGATTGAATTCAGGTTTTTACTATTTACAAGGCGTGGGGAATTCGGTCCTCAGGAAAACACTCCATATGGAGCTCTCATGGGGGTTACGGTCAGCTGTGTACACTGCCTCGACTTTTCAGTGTGGCTGTTCTGTATTCGCAAGGTGAAATATAAGTATGGAACTACTCACACTATGTGTGTGGTTTGCCCAGCTACGAACTTGTCCCACAAATCGCTTGAGTCACCTATCTGAGAAGTCGTCGCTCAAAGGAAGCAAGTAGTCACACGGGTGGTGTGAAATCCGTGCGAAACTAGTCAGTGAGGTGAGATTCCATAGCATTTTCGATACTGGCGCTCATCAACAGAGCTCGGAACGGTCTGATGATGATGACTGTCAGGATGATGTGGCCTCGCAAATGTAGTCACTCTGGTGTAGTCCAAGTCGCTGAACCAATCATCAAATCAGTTTGTGGTTTCTCCGCTGCCTTGATTCCGTTTCGGTCGCTCTGTGAATTGCATTTGCATGGATGATGCAAACACGAACGAGCACACCAAAGCAAGCTTGCCCAGGGCGAGGCGATGCATTGTATCTTGTTGAATTGCAGCGGTCAGGTAGCACGATTAGGTCCAGTGATTGTCGCGGCGCTGTATCCCGGGCGTTTTACGCAGTTTTCCTCAGGGTGTCTAATTTTTTAAGATACGAAGGTGACGTTTCGGTCGTTTAAGCAGAGGACAGTGAATATAACATAGCGAACGAAACTCGACCGTAATACTAACTTACCATGGATCGCGATATCTCAAACAACTGAAGCATGAGGCGGCCTGGTGCAGCACATTCAGCTGCTTAAAAACCTAATAAACGAAAGATTCAGCTGGGTTCTAATTGAGTCTCCCGCAAAACTAAATTTGTCCGCCAAAAAGGAGACTACTTCAAAATCAACTAAGGGGAATCGGAATCTAGGTTACCTTTACTAGTCGTAGTCTCATTGGCGGAACATGTGCTGAGCGGTCAATGGCGTGGTTCACTGCAACTGCTTCCACTTGCGAGAGGATTCGGCTGCTGGCCTTCAAAATAAAGGCCCATAGCCGTAGACTGTTAGACTCTGATTGAACGATGGTCACGATCTGTCCGACCGGAAGCTGTTACGGCCCAATATCACTTTCCATAAAAATCTACCGCCATATCTTACGGGTAGAGGGCGGTCTCAAGGATGTTTTAGCATCGGATTGTACAACGTTACGGGACAAGCCGACTCCTATACAATTCGCACGCACTATGGATGTTCACTACTCTCACAATCAGTGAACATCCACTCACGGCGTTAAGGCTTTATATCCGCCCCGTTCACAGACTACTCATACTTGGTGTTAGTGTGAGGAGACTTGGTAATGTTCAAATGATATTTCGTGTCAGTGAGGCCATGTAAAGCCGTGAAGCACTGTACAGCTGTTCCACCCTCGACAGCACGCATCTCACCAAACTCCAGTAGGGAGTTTCAAAACCTCAATATCACGACCAGTGGTTGAACACGTAATGGGCCAGGAGCGGCTGAACGGCAGCGTGAGTAGCTCTCATTTGTCACTTAATCACATTCGCCCAAACACTAACCTTGCATTGTACAGACGTAAGGGACAGTCGTTGCCTCACAAGGGCTCAGCAGTAAGAGCGCGAATTTACTGACCGAACCCGGCCTCTGTCTCTCAATTTTTCCTGTCTAGTCTTGGGCAATCTGGCAGTATTCCAGCCCTAATGCTTCTGGTGGTATGGCAGTTAGGCACCGAAACGGTGCTACAACTGAACGATTTTTTGTCCCACAATCGTTTTGGATTCAACTGAGGACGGAAGACTGCTATAATAGGCCGTTGCAATGGAGCTAAGTCCACCAGTAGTTTAGAAATGATGTGAAATATATGGGCAAAATGTAAACTGCAAGTTGATCTACGAAAATAATCATCGCAAGGGGTAGCGTTGGTCACCACCCTAGAAAGAAAATGGAAGTACTTAGGGCGAACTCGTTGCAAAATTCAATGCCCAAGTTTATTTATATCATTAGAATTTGTCAATTGTGCTGTAACTGCGCATGTTTGTATTGGGCTATAACAGCTCACACGCTTCAGCTGGCGTGCACGGAAAGCCCTATATACATGCGAACCTGGGCTTGGTACAGTCACCATCTGATGAAGCAATGAACAGTGGATCGTGTGACGTGAACTGTGTGATTAAAGCGCCATTGAGCCAGCAGCAGTCCAGGCTCATTCAAACCATTCAGCTGTAGCACCGCCTCGGTGCCTACCTGCCATGTCATGTGAAGGAGGCACGAGGGCTGGGATACTGCCAGGTTGCCCAAACCTAGGCAGGGGAAGCCGTGATACAGAGGTCGGGTTCGAACTATGGACCTTCCGGTCAGTAAATTCGCGCTCTAACCACTTTGTCCATCTCGCCCCAGTCCAGGCTGGTGGTCAACTACTCGTTTCGAATGATACGAGGTTCAACTGCTTACCGGAAAGTCGTGGGCTAAAGTGCTCATCGGGAGATGCGCATTTTTAATGAATACCAGCAAGAATGAAGCACCCACACAGATTCTCTGAGCTTTCAAGCATTACATGATATCAATTACTGGATGTAACCTAGATTGGAACTTCAAAATCTATTAGGAGGACCAGCTCCGAACGTAACTGGACTACACAACCACCAATGGAATAACTGCCTTCGTTAAGACAGACTGGTTATTCTTCACTTGCCCTTGACAGCTGAGTTCTATTTTTAGCATCACCTTTTTGCCCGAAGGAACTTTCCACATGAGCTTTATAAACGGTCCGTTTTGGGCTTCACACGACACTCCTGTACGCGTCAGTGTTCCGTAGATCAGCTGATTCGCAAGCTCATCGACCTTCTGGTTTGGCTAAGCGCAATCAGGCTATCAATCGGCTATCCAGACACGAGCTCACGGTATTAGAAGGCATTGGGAAAACTATGGCCCACAAAAATGATATTCCATTGACTAATAATTCCTTGACAAGTACCGATGCTGATGTGCAACAAACTTCTTGGCTTGGCTGGCATCCAGAGGCTACTTATTCAGAGGTCAGCTCAACCTTATTTTTCCACAATTATTTAAAATTGAGTTTGAATTTTCAGGAATGTTTGAGTTCCACTTTTCATAGTGTTACCCCTCAGAATACAAGACGTGTTGGCGAGCACCCACCAAGAGGTGTACTGCATTTCATGACGTGGGGTCAATCCATTCCGGTGCGTATTGTGGTTATGAAACAGGCATATTGAAAATGCCCTCAGACCTGAAATCACTTCGGAGTCAAACGTGTGTGTTTGGTCCCCCAATTACGTACGGCCGATGCAACTCACATCCTGGAGAGAACTTGTAGGCCATGGACGGGAATAGATTACCTTTCGGAATCAAACGTGTGTGTTCGGTCCTGCAATTACACACGGCCGATGCGTCTCACATCCTGGAGAGACCATGGACAGGAATTGATTGCCGTTTTCAAGCCACGTTTTACGACCTATTGAAATAGTGTCAGAGTTTTTAGGATCCTTATAAGTAGTGCCTTTGGTCAATGAAGAAATATTAGTGGAGAGTGTTCTCTGTCTTGGTTGAATCTTATTGGGCGAATGAAGTGGTATGAGTATCGGGATTTAAGTGTCGGTACTCATGGTAGGATGTTGCTATACCGCACTCCGTTATCAACAAGCAAGAAGCGGTTCCATCCATAAATGTTTATTGCTCAGAAATCAATAAAAGCAGAAGCAGAATTCTATTTACAAAGGGGTCACGTGAGTCCTTTGTTGCTCACAGCTGAAAAACTGATCGCTTCCCCACGGCTCACCACTGTAAGGCTGAAGGATTGATAATTTCGATTTTAGGGACTTCTCGATATTGCGTGTGTAAGGAACGGTGTTCCGGGTCCGTCTGGTCCACGTACGCTCCGATCTGCTGTGCAATCCAAGTCGACATTGGTCGCATCGATGGAAGTTCGTGGTAAAACGTGAATGCTTGTTCAAAAGTTCCTTTCAGCTGCCCACCACCGTTTATACAACCTGGAAATAGTGAGAAAGCGAGGTTCGGCACTACTGACAGTAATACGTGCGAGAGGGTAAAACAGGCTTGCGAGCAGCACCCAGCTACCAATCTGTTCTGACAGAAACTGAGGCATTTGGGCCCGTACCGATACACAGAAACGCAATTTGGTAGAATGAATATGAAGACTGCAAACTGAATGTGTGTGGCCTGTTTGAAATCTCACTGAACGGCGAGGAGCTCTCTCCTCAACTCTCCTGTCACCATTGGGTGTAGATGAATTTTGCCCTTCACATAACTTTCGTACTAGTTATGTGTATACTGACCGACCACACTGAAATCATACAACTGCAGCCACGCGTTCGGTGCACGTTCAACGTCCGATAGATAACCAAGTAACAAGGGAAATTGGCAATCAAGAAACCACGCACAGAACGCAACTGAGGCAGAATGGTGTGGGTCTTGACAAAACCTAGGAGCAACGACAACCAAGAGGTCATACCCATCGGAAGATCCGGTGAACCGCAAGCAACAGTGAGTTTATTTTGTGGTACGGGAGTTAAGTGTGCAGACAGAACCGGGAAAGTCCATGTTGGCTACAGTTGGTGGCGCTACACTGGCAGGCAAATCACGTCACGAATAACCTAAACAGCGGGAAACCGATCATGTCCGTGCTGGTGACCGTCTGTGCGTCCATCGCTATGATGTGGAAACCGGCCTCAAAAATACTACTATCTAATGGAAAGTAGCTACGAATTAGTCATGCTAAGGCGGGCGTGACTGGGCTACTTATCAACCCCAAAACCCGATTCCGATCAGGCACAAAGTAGACAAATAAACAGTTGATTTTCAGCTTCGACCACAGAAAATAAGCCCTTCACAAAAGCGAACTTGGGGTTCCGCTTCATAGCACGGGAAATGCAAGGTGAAAACTGAGCACGATGATAATTTTTCTGTTCTGCCGGTGAAATGGGCGAGGAAGTGCACAACAAGAGAGAAGCATGGGTGAATAGCAGCCATTTTTATAATGAGAGGCTAATAAATTCCGTGTGAATGTCGGTGGACAACGCGCCATGGAAGACGCGTGGTAGGTGCGGTACAAAACAATGAGTGGAATCTACTGAAAATGCCGACATCCAATGAGTCAACGAAATACAAGGAAGTCGGGGGGCAGCGCAGAACAGATCTAGAAATGGCTAATAGGTAACGAGAGTACCGAACTTGAGGTTAACCGATTACGTTGAAGCATAAATGCATAAACACAAGCACTAAAGTGACAAGTCATCCAACGACGCACTGATGAATGGCGACTAAACATTTGAAAAGCTCGGCGAACAGGTCAAGTAATCTTTCAGTTCGTAGAGGGCTCGAGTCAGCGCCGAGAACCGGTCGAAAACTCCAGTAAATGCACCAGAGTCCCAATGGACTTTAGGCACCAAGGTAATACCATCGCATGTATTAGTACAAAATACTGGTGTGTAGCTGCTAAACAGTCGCGAATAGTGCAGTTCAGTTTCTCAACCACAAACCATGTGATGAAGTACACCGGTTCCTGCTGCAGACAGGTGAATCCCCAATTAAGAATGACAGTGGATGGAACTGAAGGCAATAAGCCACGAACAGAAAAACCGAGAAAACAGTTTCTTAACCATGATTGCTATAAATCTAAGGACTGCTTCGTAACCGCCGAGGTAGAGAATGCCTGAATGCTTTATATGTTAAACACAAAAGTGCGCAACCAGAAGGGAGGTGAACGCATGACTTCACAGAAGGGTAGATGTTGCGGTGAACATCCTTCTGTGAGCTTTGTTGAAGACCTTGCGACGTATGACTGCAAAGCAGTGTCAATGATGTTGGTGTTGTAACTTTCTACCCAGATTCTTTGATAACGGTTTGGAGGTGTACACACCTCCGGTGTGTGTGCGTGCAGACCAACACTAGACTTGACCTTGCTCCCATTGTTTGCAGTTCATTGCAAACAGTTCATAAGACAATAAAACAGATGCTTAACCAATGATGGCTGATGAGAACGGGACAAGTTGAAAGAGGAAAACGGATTGGTCCGATAGAATGCGGATCGGCAATAACAAATGTTAGGAGAGAGACTGAAAACCAACCTCCCGGACAGGCCATGATTTCCACGTAATCGAACGGATAGCATGTGGAACGTGCAGTAGGTTGGTTCTCCATACAATGCCTCGCTTTGTACACATTTTTCAAGGACTGCACCAAGTTTTGAATGTTCCGAAACCCGTTCGCCACAGCAAATGCGAGCAAACAAGCAGGCGGTTTGACTGATTTGATTGATCGATAAGGCGTACGACTGTTTGGAAGATTGGATAACATCTGCTTGGCGGTGGCACAATCCTGACTAGATGCGAAAAGAAGTAGCTCCTGTGAATGTGGAAAAATACGAAGCGAACAGAGATACATAGCGCGAGGTACACATACGAAGCAAAACAAAAGTCTTTGAATGAAATAACCTGCTAGGCGAGATTCTTAAGCTGTCTGTAGACTAGGCATGTAAATATTGTTAATTGTCATGGTTGTATGAGGGCTGGGATTCCGCCAGGGCGCCCGCACCTAGACAGGAGGACGATTAGGGTCCTCATCCAAAGCCTTTGGCTCAAAAGCCTAACCGCAAGGCAGCGGTGTTTGGCAGGAAATGCAAATGCATTACCATTTCTACAGAGGGCCAGGAGATTGTGTTCGTCAGACCTCTAACCACTGACCAACCTGGTGTGAGAGACTGTGAGTGTCGTGCAGACACCCTCCAGTATATCTCAATGGGTTGCCGAGGTACACAAACCACCACAGCACGGTAAGGTTCAATCTCTTTGTGACGGACCGTAGACTAGGGAGCGAATTTGTATACAGTTGGACGGCTCCATTGAATACTACGCGGTGGAAACCTCCAAGCGCAGAAACACTTTCATTCCACACCATGAATTAATCTGAAAATTTGACCACTTGAAAGCAGAAGGGTGGCTATTCTCAACTTCTCGCGATCCTTGTGGGCGATGCGACAAAACCACCAAATCCATAGGAGTTGGATTTGATAATATCAACTACAGGCACCAAGCGTTTCGTCTTTCATAGGACTCAGCGGGCAGATGTAGGAGAAACAGTTCAGAAGAGTCTCGCGGTATCCACGGAGGTGAAACCAAGGACGCCTTAGGTCACACGTTCAGCTGTAGCACCCATTCGGTGCCTAACTGCCATGCCACCCGAAGGTTGCACGAGGGCTTGGATACTGCCAGGTTGCTCAAGCCTAGACAGGGGAAGTCGAGAGGCAGAGGTCGGGTTCGACCGGGTATGGAAGCACAGGAGATCACTGACTGGTCGTTGATGACAGCTGGTCGGGGATGAATCAATCGGATTCCCCGTAAAGTGGTTAGTAAAACAGAATAAACCATATGGTGTTGATAGGAGACAGTTAAAATTCAACCACCTTCGTCGTTCGCAACATGCCCTAACAGAATGTACCGCAGAAACGTCGTACTTTTAGGGAGATATTCCGGACATCAATAGGCGGGCAGTGACAAGCTGACATTATGAGCAGTGTCGTGTTGAGGGACCTCAAAAGGTTGACTGAGCAGCCTTCACCTTCAGAAGAGCGAATCCTTCTTTCCATGGGACAATCTCTATCTCCCTCTTGGTGTTCGCTCCTCGATGGAACTACTGACGACAAAATATCTCGTCTGCAGTTTCTAATAATCATCCAGCTGTAGCACCCTCAGTTTCTGAAGGCTGAACATTCTTAAGCGTCCTCTGGAACGTTCCTGGACGTTCTGTGAATATTGAACAATAATGACCGAACACTGCAAAACGGTTCCATAACTTCCGTAGTAACTTTCAACCTCCATAAGATGTGAAGGCGGAGATTGGACACTAGACCATATACTACTCGCATGTTTCAACAGTAGCACACACTGTTACACCGGTATTGGTATGGACGCACATCATCATCATCATCATCATCATCATCATCAATGACAGCATGACATCAGTGCTCAACACCGATGCTTCACGCCGGTATTGATATGGACGCACATGGCGGTTCGAGTTCAGACAACCAAGTTCAGATGAACACTTTTCAATGTGAACCGATCAGCTGATGCCATTGTCCCTTATCCCACTATTGGTCGTCAGTCATGGAACATCACCCATAAATGAATAGCGACAAGGTGGAATTTAAGTAGATCAACCACCCCAGTGTGTTATTATGTGCCTCATTCTATTCCCCAAATCCCTCCTCTAACTGCAAGTCTACCAACTGAATAAGAGATCATTTCACCGCTAGACACTCTGATAGTAGGAGAGAACGTTAAAGTGTTCGCGCTACTATTCGTTTGAGCTGAGTCAGGAAAGTGTACTATTCAGCGACACATAGCGACTGGATGCGTACTGCTCACCTGCAAGTCTTGGTTCTGAAGGGTCCGCGTCAGAACGCGGTCGTCTGATGTTGGATCGTCAGGGGGCAAATGAATGGAAAATAGTTCCGCAGCAGCCTGTGCAAACACGAACAGAGCGTATCCACCGGAACCACTGCCTGCATGCCGGTACATTGGCGTTCGCAATGGGGTTGGTTCAGGCATGGGGCTATGCACCGCTCCATTAACTGAGCTGATATGAGATCTATCATGCAACATAAGAAAGAACCCATAGAGTAACATAGTCAGGACGAATCAATGCATTAAAGAATATACACCACACACGGTGGACTGATTTTTCAATTGTTACCTTCTCGAGTCGCTCTCTCTGGTGATGACATAGTTTGAGCAGTAAGGACATCTCTTGATTATTTGATGTAGGGACCTCTGCCATTTACCTAGCTTGTATTTATCAGCCCTCATTTATTCCAAACATGGTGCCCATTGAATACGTCTTTGATTAGTTCCATCTTTAATCAGTCAACCAGTACATATAGGATATCTACCAGTGATCGAACAAGTTAGTCGCAGCTGATGACCAGGTTATGTTATCGACTGGCTTTCCTTACTGGTTTGACTCAACCTCTTTGATTCGTTTTGCTTCGACACCAAGGAAATCATGGTCAGCAGTAGGAGGCGTTCAAGAGGCTCCAACTCACTATCGTAGAAGGACTCTTTATCAACCCCATTACAATCCCTCCAAAGTTGTAATAAGGACACACAGTATCCAATGTATGCTACAATTGAGTTTGGTATCTGTACCATTCTGTCGGAAAAACTCAGTAACCCGGGCAAAAGATTCGCGTTTCTTTGTCCACATCGTTTTCGTTCAGATAACTGCGCTGGCGCGATCGTCCTGGTTAGTCCAAACCGAATAGAGGAAGGGATAGGCTAGGACATTGCTCTTGTTCGAGCCCGCAATTCGAAATCCAAGACTCAAACACGTAAGGCGGGCGTGTCACTACCATCCCACCAGAGCGTGCTACACCCACTTTAGTCCAAACGGGTGAATATGTTGTGACAGCTATGTCCGTCTGTCAGAAATCCCCAGTCACATAGCGCCAAGAAAGTTTAAAGCCCGCTGTGCAATTTCGTGATTTATGGAAGCGCGATCTGCGTGCATGATAATGACGAGTCTGAAGCGACTTTCATCTGTCAGTAGAGCGCTTGATACTCTGATCTGTTTCTCGCTAAACCGGACACTTACTATCTTACTTTGGTTTCCACAATGAGAAAACACATTAGTAGTGATTAGCGCATTTTTACGGCATCAAGTGTATAAAGATAAATCGCTCCGCTGAGCACCCTTTTGGTGTATAACTGCCATGCCACTCGAAGGAAGCACGAGGGCTAGGGTACTGCCAGGATGCCCAGGCTTAGACAGGGGACTTCGAGAGGCAGGGGTCGGGTTCAAACCATCAGTAAATTCGCGCTCTAACCACTGAGTCGTCTCGCCGCATAAAGTGTATTTCCTACTGGTGACGAGTCACGTGCCTAGCACCATCCTACTCGAAGGCTCAATTAGTGAAACTACGAAAACGAGGTCCTAGAATAACGGGGAGAGCGAAATGGGCAAAAAATGGACCAAAGTCCTTGAAGAATAACAGTTTTCAAGCGATGGTAAGTTTGTCGTAAAGTTATGGGACACGATAGTCACAAACCCACCCCTTCAATATTTGCCACAAATCACATTCAACATTAACTGGTTCTTTCATCGATAGTGGCCCTTGGTCAGTGATCTCTTCATAGACTGTGTCGAGGATTTCCAGTAATTCGTTGGTGGCCAGAACCAAATCCACATCCGGAACCATTTCGGGATCATCTTGCCGTGCCGAATGCGCCGGCGAAGCGAACTCAGTCCGCGACGCTTCTAGCTTCTTGTCAAAACATGGCATTATGGTGACATGGTACAGCGAGGATTGCTGAGATTCAGACAGACGTTTTAGTAAACTTCCCGCTATTTGCTGTGGAGAACGCACGACGGACAAGTGCGGGAGAATAGAGAAGGATTGGTTCACGAACTTTGTGGTTTCCTTTGATGTTTCCACACCAGTGTGGGTTTTCTCCGCGTAACAAATCCAGCCTACAGATAGAACAAAAGACCGAACCAGATGAGTGCAGTTCTAACACAAACTTCTGGACACTGATACAAATAGTGAAGGGTCAATACTGGTAAATAAATAATAATGTACGCGCCGTTTGTGCGCCATAAATAACCGTTTTGTAACTCGATAGGAGCTGGATAATGCGACCAGTACAACGTAATCAACTGACCAGGCTGACGGACTCACGAAAAAAACGGATCGATACACCTCTGATTCTAACCCACCTGGACAAGCACCGCAGAACACCGGTAGATGTGCACCAGTCGGGTCAGAGTTGGCTGCCGTGAAACGCCGGATGAATTCTGCAGCAGACTCGGATAAAGCGATGTCTCGGAACCACGTGGTATTCAGTACGAGGCCGACACCCATCGCACGGAACTGCTGCACCAAAAAGCGCTCCGTGCATTCCGCTTCTGGCAGGCCTTCGAGGTCAGTTGAAAATTTCGCTTTCCACTCTTTATAACGTACAGCATCGTTCTTATTCAAATACGAGGCCAAGCTGACAATGGACTGCGGTGATATGGAAACGACTATTGTGCGCTTAGAACTGGAGGCCTGAAACATGATAACATGTTAAACTCGAAACGTACTTGGTCTCTTTGACGTAAAACGTTCAAAAACGTCGGCGCGCTATGCTCCGAAATTAGCACGCTTTCTGCGGTGGTAATACATCCGCTACACGCCAGACAATCATTCAGCGATATGGAGGCCTTCTTTAGAGTGTAACTTTCCCCAGTCTTAAATCAATCATTAGTATAAAAGTGTACATCCCGAGAGACTTACACCTCTGTAACAGCGGTGTAGGTACCATCCTGTTCAATCCGTATTGATTTAGTACGGCCACCTTGTGTGTCGACCTTCACCGGTTTGATACAACTCTGTCGAGTGAGTGAAGCTTGTGAATTAGGGTTACCTTTGCAGGAGCTATATAGTCATCAATATCATTCAGCTTGACAATGGTAGAGAAACTCATAGACGCGATCGAACAGCTCTGACGGCGACAGGTAGCAGGGTGCCGCTGCAAATGATAGCAACTGGACGCCTTCTATTCAGACGGCTTCCGGACGAAAGTAAAAAGACCAGTTTGGTTGAACAGGCTGAAATACAACCCAAGGTCAATAAAGCAATCAAGGGCATAGAGGCTAGGGTCAGCATTCGCCATCGTTTGTTCCTGTGATTGACCGATGTCACTAGACGAACAGTCTTTGTAACCTGAGCCGATAGTATTTGGCCCACTCAGTAGTGCACGTTAGAATTACGCTGCACAAAAGGATGGCATGTGAAGATGTGGTCAACGCAGCCACTTCCCGGTCGAAATCCCACTTGATTCTCACGAGTCAACGGTTCACGTGCCACCAAAAGACGACGAAGAATTAGCGACGCCAGAAGCCTTGTCACAACATGAGTCAAACTAACACCTCTGCGGTTCCTACATTCACTGCGAAGTGAGAATTGACACCATTATCAATTCACCCGAGTTGTCTGGGACGGTCTCTTTCTCCTAGATAGATCCAAGTGGGCTAGACAGGCACTGGCTGAGGAGTTCACCGACATCCTTGGAGAGAGAAAAAATCGTACTGCTGTAGCACCCTTTCGGTGCCGAACTGCCATGCCACCCGAAGGTTGCACGAGGGCTGGGATACTGCCAGGTTGCCCAAGGCTAGACAGGGGAAGTCAGGAGGGTTGGGTTCGAACCACGAACTTTCCGGTCAGTAAATTCGCCCTCTAACCACTTGGGCCATCTCATTCATCCCCCAAGGACGGGTTAGAAAAAGTCGGCCCCACAAACGGCACACACCGATCACCCAAGGGTTGGACGTGACCACCAGTGCATTAAACAACACGTTCAAAATCTCTTAAAACCAGAGTTTGGTGCTGTTCAGAAGGTGCCAGCTGTCACACAGTTATGTCTTACTCTCTGCGTCCCTCCTACGGCCACGTTAACCCCTTGCATCCAGTCCACGGCATCCGGGAGGGTCCATCAGGACACCATAAAAACCGTTGCTTCGTGCTTCAGAATTTTAAGTCGAGGACCAGAGGAAGGGCATCCGAACAAAACCATACTTTCTCCCACTTTGTGAGTCACATGCTTGAGGCGAGGTACCACAACCAAACTCCCTTCGTCGGTTTGGGTAATCACGGAGCACCATTCGGGTATTAAGCCACTGAAAGGTAAGGACAAAGACAGTCGTTTCGGTATCTAGGTGCCATATCACCCGAAGAAAGCAACAGGGTTGGGATACCGCCGGATAGCCCAAGTCTAGATAGAAGTCGAGATGCAGAGGTCGGATTCGAACCACGGGACTTCCGGTCAGTGAATTCGCGATTGAACCATCCGCACCTCAGCCACTGAATCCCCCATAGCTCCCTAACACAAGTCTTTCTTACTCACTTAACTGCTGATCACTGCTTCTTCCCAGTAATGTAAATCGAAATAGACGTTGCCCAGCAGTAAATCTACCGATTGTTACCAAAATTTTCCGGAAACCCCTACCATCATCATCATCATCATCATCATTATCAGCTGTAATAACCGCGTACTGGTCGTACACTGATTGGGAAAAAGGTAGCTCTTGTTCAGACATTTCGTGCGATCTATGTTGTATCTCAGAGACACGTATAAAAGACCCCAGTTCAGTCGTACAACTCAAACCGCCCGAGTTTTCAAAGTCCACTGTTCGGGTGTCTGGTGGTCCTGATGCAATGGCGAGTTGTGCTTCACCCCGAGTTCAGCGCGCTTGACTGAATCGGGCTCCAGGTTGATTGACTCAAGCAAGATGTGGTGAACGGTGTTTGCTTTCTTCGATACACAGCAGCTGTGAGGCCCAGAAAGTCAGCTTCTATTGTGATTTTTCACGGTGACTCCGGTCAGCAAGAAGTACAAATGTCATGAATCTGGCAGGTGGCCGGAGCAAGTGAATGCTCGGGCTGGCCGACCGAGCGGCCGATTTGGGGTTGATGCACACCACACAGAAAATGGGAAGAAAATTCTTCAATGATGTGCTGAGCATCACTTGCTTCTAGCCAGCACAAACTCTCAGCGTAAGCAGTCACACCGTGTGACTTGGAGGCCACCAAGTACAAACCGGCAGTAGACTAAGTTGGAACATGTGACCTGTAGAGAGCTTCGATAGAGGTTTGCCTTTTGCTGGACTCCGGCTATGGGTATTGTGCGGCCGCGCGTACCAAATCGCCCCTCTGCCCGAGGTCGCTCGCATACCCAACGAACATTGGATCTGGTCACGATCAGTAGCTCTAATGGAAGTCTAAAAATACAAGAGCAACAAACAGACTCCGAAAAATAAGGAGTCTGAGAATTGGGAGATAGCGCCGGTGTATTGGAAAAGCCCTGGAAATGCAGAAGGCTGTTGCAAAGGGGAAAAGGAGTCTGGAATTGGGAGATAGCGCCGGTGTATTGGAAAAGCCCTGGAAATGCAGAAGGCTGTTGCAAAGGGGAACAGTCGCTTCCCGTTGCAGCTGTTTCGATCAGTTGGTCCGAAGAGGGCGGGTGTTAGTGTAATTACTCCCAAAAAAGGATGAAACCTCGATTAACTCACAGAGATGTTACCTTGAACGATGGGCAGAACACTGTGAAGAACGGTTCAGCTAGTCCGTATCGACTCAACCCCTGGAAGGACAAATGGACCCGAGTGGAAGTTCGATACCAGTCCGCCATCGAAGACGGAAGTTTAGGGGAGGATACCATTAATTCGGTGGAAGCAAGCAACTGGGCGGTTTTCATCCTAAACTCGTCAAATAAAGTGGTGAGTCCTTCGTGGCCAACCCTATATCAAAATGTCTGGAGTGACAAGAGAAGTCCGAGGGAATGCAGTACCTGGACGTTGATTCATACATTCAGAAGGGATACAAGAACATCGCCCAAAAGCCAGAGGCATCAGCTTGGTGGTCATAGTTTCCAAGATCTCTGGTATTATCCAACGCAGGTTGATTCATCATCAGGAGGGTCGGATTCGTGAGAAACAAGCTGGGATCCTCCAAAGCCGAGGCCGCATTTATAGAATCTTCACTTTACAAGCACTGGAACTAGGCCACTCCACCTGGCGACCTACAGTGATCGCCTTTCACAATCCCAGGTCTGCTATTGACTGTGTCGATTGCCAGAAGCTGTGGCAGTGTCCGTCTCTTACAAAGGCAGCATATTCTACTTCCCTGGACGCGTGTCTGCGTCAAATTCTAACATGAATTCACCACATCCAGTGGCGCATCCGTCAGCCAAAATCATCTACCAGTAATCTTGTTGTCGAGGACACTCAATTCGAGTGAGAAGGGTCATTCTTCCATCAAGAAGACGTATTCTATCATCGAATCCATCAGGAGGCGGCCGTACAAAGTACTCGGAGGGCCCTTCAATACGACAGTCGACAGAAAAGCAAGAATTGAAAACGGCAAAATACAGCGCTGGAAGGTTGAGTTACTCAACTATAAGTGTAATACTTTCAACCGACCTGGCGAACACAATAATGCCGACATTACTTCCTTGCACAATTTAGTTGGTAGTGTTGGAATATTGCTAGTTCGGGTACTTTCATCATCATGGACATCAGTGTCAAAACCGATGCTTCACTGCCGTACAGCCATGATTTACATGAAAGCCTTATTGTAAAGAAAAGAATAAAGGTGGACGGGGGAGGGACCTAGTGCTAGCTTAACACAATCATTCCGAGGTGACTATACCTCCTGACACTCACTCAGGCAATCTGGATAGGAACTGATAACAAGAACACCATTGACATCGGTTGGCAGCCATATCTTGTAGTGTCTCCAACCAGGCACAGTGAGGATCACGCGGTCCCCATCCTGGAAGGCGAGTAGCACCGACAGCACCCAA
>NW_008752095.1:172481-181363 GCF_000715545.1 Opisthorchis viverrini | reverse complement strand
ATGGATCGCTGAGGTGCGCAACCCGTCACACCACGGTAAGGTCCAGTCTCTTCGTGACGGTCGGGTACTTTACTTGGTACGTGGTCAGGTGGCTGTTGATCTGTTCGCCGAGCTTAGCAATTGATTTGCAAACGTTTCGTCACCATTCGAGGAGACATCTTCAGTGCGCCGTTGGGTGGGTAGTCCGTCTCTTTGTGCTCGCGTTTATATAGTTTACAAACAGCAGCTTTTGCGCTAAGCTGACCAAAAAAAACCCTAAAACAATAGCGACGCGTTTATCCCTGCAGTCTGAGAAACAGGAAAGCCTGACTCAGGACATCATCCTTTAACTCTGCACATATGTGCTCATTTCAACAATGCCGAATGTCACGATTTTTGTCCGCTTATTACTATACTTACCTTATGTACTCGTACTTAAACTTTTTATGTACATTTCAGCTCATTCACACTTGTTCTTAAACAAGTAAAGCACTGTTTATCCTTGATAACTCGGAAGCTGTTCTACCTTGTTCTAGGACGTATTCTAGACGTCTCGCTGCGCTTGTTCATTGACAGGTAAAGCGTTGTTTATTTCCAATAACACGGACACATTTTAAACGTCACACTGCTGTCTCGTCAGGTGGCGATCGCGGTACGGAACGCACCAATGGTTAGTTACCCTGACTTGAATGCCTGTTACGCAGCCAATGAGGGTATTTCAATGAAGCTATCGCCTTCACTAAAAAACTGTTCATCTGTGACAACGTTTCGGTGTCTAGCTGCTATGCCCCCCCCCCCGAGGGAAGCAAGAGGTCTGGGGTACTGCCAGGTTGCCCAAGCCTAGATAGAAGTCGAGAGGCAAAGGTCAGGTTTGAACCACGGACCTTCCGGTCAGTAAGTTCGAGCTTTAACCACCTGAAATATCTCGCCTCCATTGTGTAAGCCTCAGTCCGCGCCATAACGAACAAACGGAGACACTCGACGTAAATGAACTGATTGATTCACCGCCTCCGGCGTGTTATTTTCCATATGGTTATTCTCCTTGGTGAAGAAAGCTATAGCAAGCGGAACCACTGAACTGTTTACCTGAAGAAGCGAACTAGGGGTTCTAACGCCGCTATAATTTGTTTTCTTGGGGAAAAATTTGTTTCTGTGGCCTTGTCACTCATCACACAAGGCATGAATCACCAAGTCTGAAGTTTCCGACTTTACCGCGCTTGGTGGAAAAATGGCGCATTTCACTGAACGTGACTACACATAACTGGTGAATAGAGGCCTGGCCAATGTAGTTTTCCTATTATCTTGCGTGTGGAGGCTACATGTATATCCTTAAACAGAAAGCGGAGCAGTGTTGGTCATCATCATCATCATCATCATCGAGAGCATGACATCAGTGTTCAACACTTACGCTACGCTGCCGGACAATCATAATTTATTTGAAGGCTGTATTGTCAAGAAAAGAATGGAGGTGGATGGGGAAGGGACCTAAGGCTTGTTTACTACAATCATTCCAAAATGCCCAGACCTCCAGATATTCGCTCAGGTAACCTGGATAGAAACTGACAACGCGAAAGCCACTGCAATCGGTTGACAGCCATATCTTGCAGCATCTCCAACCCGGCGCAGTGGGGATCACGTGGTCCCCATCCTGCAAGGCGAGTAGCACTGAAAGCACCCAAGTATTTCACAATCTCCACACCTCTGCCAGGTTCAGGGTCGGTCACCTCTCTGCTTCGCCACTCTGAGTTGGGAATGGAAAACAGGACTCTCTTCGGTATATGTAATACATGGCCTAAACAACGCAGGTTCTGGTGCTGGACACATTCGCCAATGGAAATCCCCGTTGCACAAAAGAAAACTCGGTTTCTGTTCGCCTCGTTGCGGATCCTTTGAGCCGTGCTGGGGACACCACTCGCTAAAATTTCCATTGAGTTCCGTGAAAACATCACAGTTTCATTTTGTCTCACGCTGCGTCGTCAGTAGGCAACGTACAGTCCACCTTCCCACTGGCTGGGATAATTAGATTGTTAGCTGGGACTGCAAGTAGCAGAAGTTGATAACAATTCGGCTCAACAGTGAGACATATGTTGAATTACTCGTCCTACACAGCAACATTTGACACATGTAGGTCACATCCGCTGGAACTCTACCCTCCCTGAATATTGACGTAGCCTGTATGTCAGAAAAACACGTATATGACAGAGTGCTTATGGGGGGTAAAACCCCAGAATATGGAGAACACAATCGATGCATTTAATGTCTGCGTTGATTCGATCAACTGACCAGATGATGGGTATCGGTGAACTACAAAGCATCCTCAGAATCGTTCCCTTGTGGCAGTAAACATGATCCAATTCAGGAGGCCTTCCTCAATCTTTGTAAGGTCTGACTGAACGAGAATGAGACGCTGACACCAATCCGTCATCCGTAGCAGAAGTTCAGTGCAAGATGGTGCTTATTGAACTAAAAGAGACATCCTGATGTTTTGCACTCAGAATTATGAACAGAAGGTAGTAAAGTCTTGGTGGCAGTCTAATGGATGAACCACAAGCCATTCGAAATGAAAGCAGAATACAGGTGGAATTCGGCCGCGAACTGCTATTCCAACGGCCTAATTCGGGAACATATCGACAGTCAAACCATCAGGCACGAAGTTTGGAGGTAAATTCCCTTGATCTTCATCCAAGTCCCTGTTAAGAGCGTAAGCTTTTTAATGAGATCTACACAGGTTGTAGATGAGTCACTAAGCCCAGTAACTAGGCGAGTCAGATGCAAGTATGAAAGGCAAGCAAGCTCGGAGAACTGATCGTACAGATCATTTGAGATAATTACTGGGCAGTACCGGTATTCTTCACCTCTTTCATTTCCGTTAACTTTCTGTACCTACCATGCTTTACGGTAAGTCTCACGTTAACTGGTATCCGGTAATTCGACGGATTGAAGTATGTTCCGCACCGGCGGGAATATTTCTTCGAGATTCAAAGAACGCAACTGCTCCGTCTGATGTATAGTGCACAGATGGAGCCGGCGGTGTCGAACCGTAGGTAGATATTAAGGTACTGTGTAATGTGATGATCTCGTTGGAGCTAGAATTGACATCCGACAGAGGAGCGGTTGGAAGGCTAGAAAATGGTTCTGACAAGTTCATTTAATTTCGAAATTAAATGAACAACAGGACAGATAAGTTCATCAAGAAATTCATAAAATTTGTCCACTGACCCTGGTGGGGCAAGAAGCGCAGTCAGAAGGCAGGTTCTTGATTGGCCCATATTCTAACCAATCAAAGCGTGCCTGCGCTCTTCAGGCGGTTGCCTCGCCTTACACGCTCAACATTGATGTGGTGTTTGGTTAGGTAAGGTGGATCACCGTCCGAGAAATCTCATATTCATCAGGCGTGGATTCAAGCCTCAGCCACGACACGGAGATGTGAGCCTTCTGCCACCATAACGGCTCTCAACGGGACATAAAATTTGCCTTTGAGGTTGTCTCGCTCACTGTCTGTTGAGAACGTAAACACACACGCTAAACAATCAGTGACTAAATTCCCATTAGTGAGACTCCTTTACGACCGTTACCAGATAAACCGCATAAAGTCAACTCTCAACGTGTATCCAGCCTACAAATGATGAACCAACCTGCTGAAAACGGATGAAACCAATACCTATATATCCTGCCTCAGCTTCGTCGGGATCGCTGGAGGCTATCAGTTGCAGGGGGTAGGTATGGATTCACGGATTCACGGATTGATACACAGGATCGAGGCTTTTGCCCAAGCTTCCCTGGTCGTTTTTCTTCTTGTTGGTCAGTGGTTGTTCCTGCAAGGCACAAGTGAAAATAGTGTATAGCGCTGCTCTGTATGTTCTCAGCGCGAGGCAGTATGCTTGCCAGCTCGAGGATTCGCATAAATGAATGTCTAATGGTGCATTAAACTGAGTTCTAGAAGGAGCGTGGACAACCGTCGGAGGAAGGTCATTCCACGCAGCTACTACCCGAAATGAGAAAAGAATTTGTCTATGGAATGTGTGCGCTCGGAGCTTGAAAATGTTCTTACTATGTCCCAGCGGTGAGTTTTCTGGGGCAACGGTTAAAAACTTTATTGCCAAGCTTTGTTCAAACAAGGCGTAGGTTAGAATTAGGTCCACACGAAGGTGAGGATACTCCAGATGAAGGAGATCAAGCATCGCGTGACGGGTTTCGTGGTCCACGCATTTGAAGCCGGCAACCATTCTCGTGGCGGCTAGCTGGACACGCTCAATGAGGGTGAGGTCATTTGTGCGTTCTGAGTAGGCAACTTGACTGGCGTATTCCAGGAGCGGTCTGACAAGCCCCATAGAGTATTTGGGAGTCCGTGCGAGTTATACCGGAGAAGGAGCGCCGAATCATCCGTAGAACAGCGAATGCCTTTGGGGCCGATCTCCCAGGTTGCAATGAGAAGAACGAGTTTGAAGAGACCCAGATACACAAATACTTTTTATCGTCTATCCTCGTGATGTGTTCTGGTCTTTTCTCACCATGCATGAGATGGGCATGCACTGAGTCTCCTCCAAACGACATATTGACGCGCTTTTCGTCATTCAGAGGAAGGTTCCAGTCCAACGATTATTGCTTTGCAGCTTCTACATCCATTTGGAGGGCACTGTTATTGGAACTCCAGGATTTCAAGTCATCCAGAAAAAAGTAGACATGGACTTCTACGCATATCTGGAAGGTCGTTGTCTTAGATCAGAGACAGCACTGATCCCGGGACGGAGTCTTGAGGAACCCCAATGGAGACCAGCGCTGGAAAAGAGTAGGTTCATCCTATTCTTTTTCAGAATGATCAATCTGATAGGAACGCCTTGATCCAATGAAAGATTTTCCATTGAACCTCGTGAGGCCTTTTTTGATACTTAAGGATCGATTGATAGTTACCGGAATCTATGTCCTGGCAATGGCAGTTACATTGCAGACGGGATTGTAAGTCCTAACGGACTGACTCACAACAGTAACCTCATATGCACAGGTGGCTTCTGATTCCGCACATGCGGACACCAGGATGAGGCATGTTCTTGGTCATCAGCCTCCAAAGAAATCAATAACGAGAACACACGCCGAACATCAAGCTGTTGTTTTAGGTATGTGGCTTTCTTACAAACTCCATGCATTAAAGTTCACTACCAGTCTTGGGTTCACGCGTCAGTTAAACCAAGTGCAGTCTCAATATAGGTTTTTCCGTATCTTCTGCGGACGGTAATGTGGCTGCCACGTGTTGAGGGAGCATATGTTTGCACCGTTAGTGCGTCAGGCCGTGAGTGCCTTCAGTGTACATGGGCTTGGTTCTAAGACTAAAGAACTTAACGGGAATCGTGTGGCTGAGAAATGTGAACAGTGCAGGTTCAGAATGGACCGGAAGACATTACAACGAGAGATATAAAAGGATTTGAGTAGCTGACGCTCTTCAAACATATCCTCGCAATCGCAACACGAAAAATTGGCTCGAAAGGCATTCCCCGTTCTACGGAAGATTAAGCGAGCCTTCCCACGTATTACTGCCATGGATTTCCGGGCACTCCATTGGGTCTACGCCGGACCGATTCCTCAGTATGCCAGCGTCGTTCACACTGGCAAAACATTTCTACTTGGTATTTCATCAGGTGTTCGATGAAGTTAAACTTACCTCTGTTTGGAAGGAAGCTATTGTCATGCCAATCTACAAAACTGGCGACCTGCTATCGCTTAACAGGCACAGACCTGTTTGACACATTAGCGTGCCGTGCAACGTGAGGGAACGCCTTTTCAAGTTCCTCTTTCTAGCAGCAGCTTGGTATCTCCAGTTCAACACAGACCACTCTCAAACCGTTTTTCGCGTGGCGAAACACTCTTGTTTATGACCAGCCTAACCAGAGCCAAGGTCGAGAGGCTGATATCAGTTGTCATAACTTTCGACTTCTCAAAAGCGTTTGATCCGGTCCCACACGCCCTGCTTCTCCAAAGACTCGAGACTTATGGGATATACGGAAATTTTACACTGGGTTAATGCGTTCCTGTCACACAGATCATTCCGTGTGGAAGTAAGCTTGACCTATTTTTCCTTGACGCCGGCCTCTCTTAGAGTTCTTCAAGCCTCTTCTATGGAACCACTGCCGCCTCCGATCTACATCACCTACCCTCCAGATATCCTTGCGGGGCCAAGTTGGGAAACAAACCTATTATTATGTCTAATCTTGACGGACTACTTGAAATCCTGGAGTTCAAATGCAAAAGGATGTGGACGCTGGAAAGTGGTGGTCACTGGACTGGCAAATTCCTTTGAATAATGTAAAAAGCGTGCGCCATTCTGAGGCAACGCGGCAAACGCCCTTGTCATGTGTGTTGAGAACGGACCAGAAGAAATCATGAGGATGGGTGCCAAAAAGGAGTTGGGAATCCGGTTCTCGCCTCGTCTCAAAAACATTCACCGTTCTACGAATGAATCGACGTATCTTCTTCCGCATTATTCGCGTTGAATCCAAAACACTCTGTGGAACTTACTTCAGACCTCTTCCCGAATATGCCAGCCAAGCTGTATAGTCAGGACCCTCATGGAGCGTGTCCAGCGAGAAGCTACGAAAATGGCCACCGGTCTTAAATCCGTGGACTACGAAACGCTTTTCGTGGTTCTTGGCCACTTTCCACTCAAGTGTCATTGCCTCCGATTAAACTTAATTCTTCATTATTCCTGTTTGAAAAAGGTTTGATCAGCAGGTTTTTCATCGTTGACCAAGCTCACATAAGGCGAGGACATGGTGGGAAGGCTTTCAAGCTTGGCGCACACACCTTCATTAGGCAAAACGTTTTCCATTACGGGTAGTTGCTACGTGGAATAACTTTCCTTTCGACGGTTGTTCACGCTCCGTCTGGGACCCAGTTGAAAGCACTATCAGACTCCTTTATGCGAGCTATGGCACTGGCAGGCTTACTATTCAGCATCGAGAACTTGAAGAGTCGTGCAACACCATTTCCCCCCTGTGCCTTTTTGGTTAACGGCAGCCACTGAACGGTAAGAATAAACCCAACCCCAGAAGCTGAGTCGAAAGCATCGATCCTGCGTAACAACCCGTGAATCCGTGATTTCCAGGAACCTAAAGAACAGTATTCACGGATTCACGGATTCACTGCATTACACCCTCTTTTCGCTTCTAAATTACAGGTGTACGCATGCCAGTGAAGGACAGTGATAACTCCGGCCCAGGAAGCTAGGGGGAATCGTCGGTTCTGTGTATCGAACCGTCAATCCGTGATTGGCTCGTGCTCGGGCTAATCAGACGGTGGCGTGGTTTGGTCCGTAGCTGGTTCGGGAGACTTCCCCTCAGTCAGGTTGTGTCTGGCATGGTGTCCGTCGTTCTGGTTTGTTTTTATGTATTGTTTTTTCAGTTCACAAACCGTGCACCCAAGTGCAGTGATTCCAGATGGTACAGCTTCATTTACCCTGGACTGGCACATAGTTCGAACCCCATGTGTTCCAGTCAGTTATTGTTGTAGTATGCACGCAATGGAAGCACCAAGGGCCAGTGATTCTCCGAAATCAAGTGTTCACGACAATTTCTGTGGATGGAGAACAGAGACAGCTCATGAGCCGAAGCCCAGTAAGCAAGGTCGTACATCACCAATACTTACATATAAGTCAATCGGATTGACAGACCGTATACTACACTGGCCTCCTTCTTGAAGAACACCGTCCCCGGCGTACCATGGCTTATGTGAACCGGCCGGTGCTTGTGGTTTGGTGCGTCATCAGTGACTGATGAGGATGTGATCAATTTGGGTTCGTCGCGGACACGCTATTGGAGGATTCCATGTGGCAAGACTTCGGTCATTCTGGAAGTTACTACCGTCTGCGGCAAAAAAATGATCATTCAGCTGTATCTCCTTTCCATTGCTAGCTGCCATGCCATTCGAAGGAAGCGCGAGAACTGGAATGCTCCCAGGTAGCCCAAGGCTAATCAGGAGAAGTCGAGATGCAGAGTTAGGGTTCGAACAACGGACCTTCTGGTCAGTAAGTTCGCGCTCTAACTACGGCCGTCTCGCCCTCAGTCTGCGATCGTTCACCATCGTCCCTACTTACCGAGACCATCTTATTAAGTCTCAGTTGCACCAAACCAAGCGGACAGCGATCAACTTCCAGCTTGTTAGACTGCTTCACAGACGTTGCCAGACGAACCGCGCAGAGCCAAGTATCAACGAGTATCCAGTCATGCAAAAATCTTTCCATCCAATGAATTAGGACGATAACAACCCAGGCACATCCTGCCACAGCGGCGTTGGGATTACTAGAAGTGCGCATCCGGAAGCAAGTGGGTAGTGATAGGATAGTTGGCTCAACTACTATGTTTGCATCTTGAATTATTGTGTCTGATACACAGCTCATGTCAATGTCAAGCGAGCTCAGTGAGAGGTAAAACAGCTTGCGGTTCTGGTTGCTTTAGCACGTGAACTTTGGAAGAAGACAGATGAACTGGGCTTGGAGACTTGAAGTTTACTTTTTGACTGCCTGAGTGTACCAGCGCCTGACGACGCGCGGATGTTTGCAAGACCGGTGCAGGATGGATGGGGTCATCAGTTTTAACTCATGAGTCCACAAGGAGAAAGTTATTAGTTTGGCAGCCAGAGTTAGAAAACCCGTGTGAAAAAACAGCACAGGCTTCAGCAGTTGCTTGTTTTCGCTTACCCCCTCTGCTGTGTGCAACAAGTAAGGTGACCCGGCTGATTGCACTACGCGACGGCCTGTGTAGCATGATATTATCTGTACATGTGTAATTCACGGTTGCCCGACCTAAAGCTACCACCTTGACGTGGTGGTCGGGCTTGAGCGCTGCAGCGATCCCGTGGGCTACACTGGCTGGAACTTCGTTCCACAAGGTGCAACCATGCCAGGAAGGCCAAAG
>NW_008752095.1:165017-167866 GCF_000715545.1 Opisthorchis viverrini | reverse complement strand
CCCCCTTCACTTGACAGCCCACTGACAGTGCTGGATTTATGCACCAACTTACCAGCTCGCGCCTGCAATGCGCAGCTACCTGCCCCCTCCCCCAAATCATCAGTGAACGAAACTGCGGCATCTGCAACCACTGTACGACGAGTACGCGGTTATTACAGCTGACAATTATGATGATGAATTCATGGTTGCTTGTTGACTGGACTACTGCCAGGGTGCTCACACATACACAGGAGGATGACTAGGGTCCTCAACCGAAGCTTTTGGCTCAACATCCTGGCCGAAAGACAGGTGTGTTTGGCCAATAGTGCTGGTGCATCACCATTTTTAGGGAACAAGTCTCCAGGAATGTTCCGACCCCCAGTCTGGAAGACCACAAGACTGTTCCTCAGACATCTAACCAGTGACCAAGCTTTTGCAGGGGAGTGAACGTTGCACGGACATCCCCTCCTCCAGCATAGCTTATTGAGTGGCAAAGGCTCACAAACCATCCCACGACAGTAAGGGCCAGCCTTTTGTTTACGGCCGAAACACCCAAAAGTGATTATGGATCTCAAAACGCCATGAACGATCCCAATTGTTTCACATTTGTCGAATTTCTACATTTCGGGTGTATGTACTCGTTCTTCGTGTTTTCTGAGTGCCTCAATGTGTTTATCATTATTTTTTGATACTGAGTTTCTAGCTATTGATTCCTTTGTTTTGTCAAGTGATTAGTACACAGTGGGTATCATTCTCTTTTGGCCGGATCTACAATCTAATTCTTTGTATAGCAGTTTCCATTTCCTCGGATTGTAGCCCTGACGCCGTTCTTTCTCTAAGATGGACTCTTCGGCACAAGAAAGGACTGCTGCGAGTGAGTTTCCGGTTTCGTTTTATTTTTGGCTATTTTCCTGTGTTTTCTCCCGATGTGGTGAGTTTGTTCTCCAGTTTCTTTTCTTGCGCTTTCCGCTTCGGCCCTCGAGTGCCATGATTCCGCTTCGCGCAGCGCCTAGTTGTGAATGATGTGGAGGACAGTGTAAATTAGAGATCAAATGTTGCAACGATGTCGCACATAATATGACTACATTAGCACTCTGGTACCACCAGAGCGTGGCGAGTTTTGCGCTGATAACCGCATCACATACAAAGTGCCGCACATACCAGTTGACGACGTTGCTTCATGGTGAGTATTTTTTATAAGGAGCTCTCTTGTGCCACCGAGAGATCGGGTCTCTATTCATTTCCTAGTGGTTTAGTGGATTATAGTGGTCACCGACACCCTGGATGCTTTGCTGTTCTGTGGGTCGCACTTGTAATAATGGAGAACAAAATAATTAACTCGAACGAATGTCAGATCCGAAGGAATAGGCATGTCACCAACCCAGGATCCTTCCTGCTGCTCTGCAGTTCGACATTGGCTTCACGAAATCAGAGATCCGTCCTTATTACTGATGTATTGCTGTCAATGATGACGGTCCTAAAACAAACGGTTCTCGTACACATGTCCATGGTGGCGTCCTAAATATGCTGCTAATCGGGCTTGAAAAGCCCAAGTAATTCGGGATATTCTTCGAACCGACCTATCCCTCTCCAAGAGGAAGTTACCACAATAAAAAATCAGTCGCCATAACGTGGATGTTTATCGGTTTCTTTGACGTGGCCGTATTGCTTCAGGTTATCAACGAGGTATTCAACATTTTTTTCTCCTATCCGCCTGGTCTAAAGCTATCACCTTGTCGAGGTAGTCGAGCTTTTGTGCTACAGTATTCCTGTGGGTTATATTGCCTGGAACTCAGTTCCTGAAGGTTCAGTCATGCCACGAAAGCCAACGTGGAGCAGCTCGACGAAGAGCATTGCCTCCATACTGCTAGAAATCGTATCACGCGGAGACCTGGAGGTAATTTCAGTTTGTCCTCTGTGATAGGACTGTGAAAGCGGTAAGGTGTTTCCTTCGAACGATGGGCATATTAACATTTATGGAAGCAGCGATGCTGCGTTCCTCTGATGACGGACAGATTAGAAAACGTCGACACTAGAAATCTCGCATTCCGATTGCCGGACGGCTGACCATGACAGCCGGTAGATTATTCAGTATGGTCGAAGCCAAAGAGTTCGGTGCTCCTCAGAAGTACCTGCTGTGCACGGCCGCACTAAGTGTCAGACATTCATGCTTTATTTCTTGCGTCTTCGGGCCAGGCCACCCCCGGTAGCCAAACGGATCAGATCATTGAGGCGTTGGCTCCTCAAGAAACTCCTATAAAACACTGTCCCGTGATTCAAGCTTTTAATTTGTAGACTAGAAGACTTTCTTAAGAAGAGCATGCTACCATTTTCTCACGATTTATACATTTGAAGCTAACGGCTTAAAGTGGGGTACCTCAAACCCCTTTTTTGTCTGGACAACAGGGGTGTATCGTTCTTCTTTACAGATCTTCATTCATTGACTCGTTATTTATCCAGATCTTCCTGATTCATCTAGCTGTCGATCATCCTACGGTTGCTCCGTTTCTAAGTTCCAGCGTGGTAAAATAGATCAAAATACCTTCCTATTATATTCATTGGAGGTGTTCCACATGCATGGCTCCGGCGTCCTTGTTCATATCTGCTTGTCTCTTTCGACTGATGTTCATTGTATTTCCGCAATCTGTATACAATGCCTCACTACTCAAACTCTTCAAACGAAAGTTAGATTTCTCGCTCTTCGTTCTTCGGATGCCTGGTAGTCCTTATGCAATGGCTTATGCTATTTGTTCCTCTCTAAACTTGTCATTACCAGCCATGATGCATCTTTCAGGCCGCATTTCAGATACACACCCAGGGGGTGGCACGTTTTATTGGAGGTTCATTATTTTTTCCCTTGTAGGGAAAGC
>NW_008752095.1:106167-164998 GCF_000715545.1 Opisthorchis viverrini | reverse complement strand
TTGCGTCCCAATAATCCATAGGTTACTGCTCATACAACAGGAAAAACACAAAGTTGGGGTTTTCGGATCCTGTCCTTAGTCCTGCTAAGTTCGGGCCTTTTTTACACCACAAAGGACTTGTGGTGCTTGACTACTGACGGCGAGTAGAGTGTCGTTGTGGAGGAAGTGCGATTATATTTCACGTTTGTTTTTCAGGTACTACACTTTCCGTGCGCTCCCACCACTTGTGCCAGCGGTTCTTGCGGATTTCTCTCTGCTAAAAAAACTGATCTGTTGGAGCAGACGGAACAAGGTTTGGTAGCTGCGGTTCACTGGTAATCGATGGATTTCTGCAACTCCATGTATTTTCGAATGACAGCCGTTATCCTTCAGGTACTTTTCCGTGCGCTCCCACCACTTGTGCCAGCGGTTCTTGCGGATTTCTCTCTGCTAAAAAAACTAATCTGTTGGAGCAGACGGAACAAGGTTTGGTAGCTGCGGTTCACTGGTAATCGATGGATTTCTGCAACTCCATGTATTTTCGAATGATAGCCGTTATCCAGGATAAGGAGTACGCTCACGTCCCCAAAGGGTGATAAGCGGTTTTACTTGGCTTCAGGTGATGAGGTACATATCCCAAACTGCGTTTCAGATCAATTCGCCTACTGGGACCAAAGTATAATCCAGTCTTCCAAATTAGGTAGCAGATGGTTTTTCCAACTCGATCGTAGTCCTCGAAACCTGCTTTCGTCTTTAGTCTTAATGAAAACGAAGCCACAAGCGGGTAGTGAATCGGACTTTCTCAGCAAAGATTTCAGGGATAATTCGGAAAGAAGTCATGATGGGACAGGTGGGGTTATAGCTTCTGGCGCTTTATCAAGACCTACCGAGGCACTCAAAGACATTTATCTGAGCCGGAGCAGTAAAGAAGACCCTCGGGTGTACGAGTTGCGCTGAGGACACCCTGAAAATCTGTTCGCACCGAAATGATTATTTTCCCCGAAAACAACAAATAAAATTTCAAAGTTTGCAATCTTCGCGGTTCTCGCATTATCGTGAAACTTTTTATTGGTCTGGAAATTTCACAGGCTGCATATACTTCAGGCAGTTCTCACTATTTCATCTACATCCAACCAACTTCATCCTTCTCACATTCCCCACATCTGTCCCTCAAGATGCTGATGAGGAATTCGTCGTTCCTCACATGGACATTGCTTGTCTCCAGAACTCACTGGCCTATCAGAAGGTGTTGGAAGAACCTTGGACCTACTTGCATAACTGGAACACCTTGGCTCCGTCCGCACAGCAGGAGTTGGCGCAAAACTTTATGAGCACTTTGGCGCAGCTGAAAACTGAGATGGCCATAACCCAGGGTGTATTTGATCCGTACGCAGTGAGTCAACAAACCGCCCAGTGTGTTATTGAGGTAAGGCTGTCGTTTCTTTTAGTTTATTTATATTCCTGTTGTACGCCATAGCTATCGATAAGTGATCAGTAACTCAGACTGTTCGAGTTCGAATCCCATAGTATGAGTGGTTTTCTAAGAAAACAGTTCTCCAATTACTCTGAGCGCTTTCATCATAAATGGTTAACTTCACAATTTTCTCACAGATCCCATGATTAGGGTACCACCTGGAAAAAAGCTAATTCCTCACTCAACCGTTGCTAAGTGGTCTGTCGAAGTTTTCAGCAACCTTATGAGTAGTGTATCACGTTTAAACTTTATTGTCCCTATAGTCATTGCGTGTCCTCCAGGTGAATCTCGACCTACAAGGTGAGTTGTATTCTGTAACAATCCTCGGTCTCAGCGTGGTCTTGTAAAACGTTCAGATAAATGTACACATAGACTGCACGCGTTTGGCTCTGGAGAGAACGGTCCCTTAAAGTGAATTTCAGTAGTTACGTTCCTGTTATGACCTTTAATTATTCGATCCCATGTTAGTTTCATATTCATGACTGTGAGAAGTCAAAATACAAGGTCATTCTTTCCCGCATGCTCTTTAAGATAACAAGTGATCGTTCCAAACACTAGCAATTTTTTTAGGCAACATGAATCCTTTTCCATATCTTGTTCATGTATAGTTTTTAGAATTGAAGGCAATAAGGCGTCTTTCAAGGGAGACAGTTATGAGGGATGTCTCCTGTAGGGAGGTATGTAGCTGTTCAAAATCCTATCCAACCCTACTTCGACTGACGGAAAAGAATAATGCTGTCGATGCACCGATTGCATGACCAAAAACTTCGCTCAAAAGCAACTCAACCTGTTTTTTCTTGAAGGTAATGTTTCTTTGATTTTTTGACCCAAACTGAAGACTGAATCAAACAAGACTGCAAAAGCCTGATTTCGAAAACCCACAATTTTACATAAACAAATGCGGAAAATGATCACGATTTAACTGCAAAGAGTATTTGTCGGAAAACTTCGTGTTCCAGGATAAAGATTTTCTTGCACCAGTCATCCTCCTCCGTGTAATTGAACCTTCGCCTCTTCGTTTCTTGATACCTTTGGTTTGATCCACGTACTGACAGTGTACGTTTCCGTCATCGTTGACAGTAATGCACCAATCGTTCAGCTATCACACCCTTTCGGTGCCTAGCTGCCATGAAACCCGAGTGAAGCTCGAGACGAGATCGCATTTAGCATGACAGTTCAGATTTCCGTTTCAAGAAATGTGCGACTTCTCAACGTCTGTATATCACATTTGTTCTGGCGAAAATAACAGCCCCTGCGTGGAGTAAGTTGTAGCGGTGAAAGAACGAAATTTGCAGCCGTACAGCAATGAGGGGGAAAGCATGAGTAAAGAGTGGAAAGAAAAGGGAAGAGTAGTTAATTAGTACGAATAAGCCCTATGTCCTCTAAAAAGACGATCAAGGTGCCCATACCTTCGGACAGCACTAAACTAAACGCATCCGATATCACGTTCAGGCAAGGCGCCATCAGTGGACTCAATCCAACGTCGTTTGCGAACGTCACGCGACCTGAGTCCAGTTGACAACGACAGGCGAAGTTTAGCTAGGTAGTCTGGTCAAGATATGACAGCATGCACGTATGCAGGATTTCCAGCAGGAAGACGCAAAGATCCCCGCAGTACTCAGATTTACAGTAGACGCTTTCGTTTCGCGTTGCCTTGTCATGGTCTGTCCTCCGCGAACCTTTCACTGACAGTCGTCCGGGACAGACTCCTTCGATTCTCGACTTCCTCTGTCTAGACTTGGGCAACCTGGCAGTATCCAAGCCCTCGTGCTTTTTTCTTTCTGCATGGAAGCTAGGCACCAAATGGGTGTTACAGCTGAACGATTTTTAGGGTGAGATAACCCAAATGGTTAGAGTGCGAATTTACTGATCGAAAGGTCCGTGGTTCGAACCCGACCTCTGCCTCTCGACTCCTTCGATGGGCGTTCGTGGTCTATGCGCCAACCATCTGCTGCTCTGATGAGTCGAATTCATTACCAGGTACCCGCTTACGCACCACCTCGTTGTGGACTCGCTGCAGCAGCTTACTATTGCTATGTTGCAGAGACATCGGTGATCAAACACCTGAAATGCCTAATGTAATCGGATCGGATGGTCCAAGTCTCATAACTACAGAGCAAGACCACTTCTGTAGTTAGCTTGAATACAGGGTCCTTTGGCTTCATTGAAATTCTGTTCTGGCACCACAAACAACGCAAGCTAGTGAACGCTGTAAAAACATAAGTTTCCGAAAAAACAGTCTCTTGGAAGAACAACTAGCCCGTTTTCTTAGCACACATTGAGTGTGTTCACAAAATGGTCATCAGTGCTGGTATGTTTGCTTTTTTATCGCTCCTTGGCCTGCTTGGATCACAGTCATAGATGGAACGGTCGGACGCTTGCACCCTGGTGATTTTGTTCTTGTCAAAGTACTGCAAGATTCTTTTCCGACACGAAGGGCTGCTCTAAAAATTTACAGAAATTCCTCTGAAGGTGCTTCTCATCAGGGAGTCTATTAGGAAGAGGTAATGCTGTAGTCGGCAGTGCTAGTGAAAGTTGGCGAAGTTTGTGCATCAGGTGTCTCACAAGGCCCTGTCCATTTTCAAGCGTTCCGTTCCTAATGATCAACGCGTGTCAAGCAAGCAAGTCACTACAAGCCAACTTGGTCAAGGACAATGGCTTAACGTATAGGTTCACTGGCAAAGATTGAGTAACCCCGTGCATATGCCTGTGTACTGAAACGTCCAGTATCGAGGTTTGACTTTACAGTCTGATATCTACACAAACTAGCAGTCATATCTTGCAACGTCTTCAGCGATGCGCAGGAATGACCAGGCGGACATTCCTCCCGGAAAAAGGATAGCGTCAACATTACTTTGATTTCTCGTCACCACCTGTTGGCAATGCAAATAAGAATAGGGGTGATCTCCTAATCAGCCCCTACAATTTCCGTTCTGAGATCTTGTCGGCGCTTTAGGCGTAGGTAAGGCGTGTGCGGGATGATCAGTGGCCATCAGTGACAAGTGCTTGTAAAGGCTCAGTCGATTGTTGTTCGCTCAGTCTATTTAGCTACTTCGCAGCAAGGCAATGGTGAACGGGCTTCGATTGTGGAGACTTTCCTTTTGGAGACTGAGTCAGCGTCCGAGCTGTCGCTTACCGTCTCGCTTACAGTTGAACTGTTAACACGCTTGGGATTGTTGTGGACCACAGCTCTTTAGTGCCTACTAATTGCCGTGAGCCCGGGTCTGGATAGCCGCTTGATCGCCTGCTGCGCTTGGCCAGACCAGAAAAAGTCAACGAACTTGCGAGCCAGCTGCTCTGTTGACCGCTGCCGCGTACAGCGGTGAAGAACAACCAATGAAATCTGTCTCAACGAAAAAAACGGTTATTCCATTGGTAGTTATGTAGTCCCGTTGTGTTCGGAGCTGGTTCTCCTAAAAGGGATAAACAAGATGGGATAAAATAGAACCGCGTTCAATCCACCTAGAAATCAGTGGCGAATCGTCTGCCTAACTCGGCTCGGAATCTGATAGTCATTAGTAAAAGTATCCTGTCATGTGATCTATAACCTATGAATGAGGCGCTTTTGGATACAGAGCTAAGATCTGTGTATGCATGCTCGGACGGTCCGTAATAAGACTACATTTATGTGCCATATATCCATAAAGCAGACTGAAACAGACCAAACTGACGTCACCCCGTTGTCCCTTGAACGATATTCTGGTGTAAATTCAGAAGGACAGGGTATACTAGCCGACTGGGTAGCCTTTGATTTCACCTGTAATTGTCCCAGATAGTTTTCCTGAGTTGTTTTTGACCAATCGACCATTTGCCTTTATTTGATGAACTGACAAATTCTCAACTCGTGCGATTTGGTTGTGTTTCGGACCTGTGTTGCGATAATATGCAACCTGATATACACTGGTATGGTTACTTCATAGCTGTGCCTACATCGGACATCACACCCTCAGTGTCATCAATTTTTCGCCTGAAGGTATATTTCAGTCACTGCGCAAAACCGGGCTGCGTGCGGAACGTGATTAGCCACTGGGGAGTGGGTGGGATAAGATGGATACCTACTTTGAACCATAAGTTTGATTCATTTTTTCAAAAGCTTCATAATGACCCCCCTCTATTGGAGTGCCGGACGCGCTGGATTAGGTTCACTGAACGTTCGGCCGTTTGTAACTTTTGTTTCATGCAACTTGGCCTAATCTGCTTGGCAATTCGCATCCATTTACCCTTCTCTCCTTCTCTCCTTTTCAGAATACGCAACCAGAATTCAATTCAGCCAATTCAACCCCTGTCCCTACTTCATCTAACTCATGATGTATGGTTTGCGCCCGAATACTAATCTTCTCCTCCTTCGTTTGTGTTCTGCACTTGGGATAGTCAGCTGTTGATGACGGAAGGCTTCTTGGCCATGGGGGCTTTTGGCGCTGTATCAGAAATCCTCCTCGGAAGGGACGTTAGATGACTTGACTTCTTCAAACACTCTTCACTCTGCAACGAAAAGTCAAAACCTAACGGAACTTCTCACTTTCTCCCAAGCTTGTGATACTTAAGTGGATCATCTCAATGGGACGCCAGTATCACATGTATTGAACTTCCGCGTTCAGTATATAACCTTATAAGAGTCCTTAGTGCTGTTGACTAAAAGAATAATAGTAATATCGTTCAGCTGTAGCACCCTTCCGGTACCTAACTGCCATGCCACCAGAAGCAAGCACGAGGGCCGGGATACTGCCAGGATGTCCGAGCCTAGACAGGAGAAGCCGGTATGCAGAGGTCGGGTTCGAACCACGGACTTTCCGGTCAGTAACTTCTCTCTCTCTAACCGCTGAGTCATGTCGATCTCCATAAACATGGGTTTCACTCATCATAAGAGACTTTAGTCAGCCAATCCGGGAGTTGCGAATCCCACTGTATAACTCTTGATGATCGAACCGAATGCGTGATTTTCATTGCTTACAGCCCTATCGAACAAGTAGTCACCCGACTGATGGTGCGCTTCAGCCGTGGAGCTGGCTGACGAGGTTGGTCTGAACTCTAGGAACTGATTGCCATCGGATATTTGCAGGGGTGTACTACTGTACGGGACTAAGAAGGTGCGTTTTTTTTATTTTAACAACCCGCAAAACGGGGTCAGTTAAACAGTTTGATTTGGACTGTATTGATTTCTGTGCTTATCGAATGCGACCACCCGGATCCAGTTTTTATCATTTGATTTAGAATTTTGTCCATCTGTAGAATTTTTGGACGGCGAAGCGTTTCATCAAAAAGAACATTGACTAATTAATGTTGCAAAGAGACCGCTCCAAGCATCTCCGTAGCTACTGAAATCAGTTTTCGATATGATTTGATAAAAGTTTTTGTATTCTATTACACTGCTGTGATCAAATTATCTGGATGACCTGTATAGATGATTAGCAATGTTTATAAATCGTCGGTCCAGAATGTTGTAAAAATCTTTAGTTAGACTCCAGTTCTGACGGTTCTTAGCAAAAGCTAAGCTTAGGGAGCCTCAGGGTGGGACGGGGCGAGATGGCCCAACTGGTTAGAGCGCGAATTTAATGACAGGAAGGTTTGTGGTTCGTACCTGACCTCTACCTCTCGACTTGCCCTGTCTAGGCTTGGGCAACCTGACAGTATCTCAGCCCTTGGGCAATCTTCGGGTGGCATGGCAGTTACGTACCAGAAGGGTGCTACAATTGAACGACTCAGGGTGGGACAGCATGTGCGGCTTTTCTACATGCCAGTGGTGCAGCTGTATATCTTGATGTCGCCAATTGTCACGGTGTTTGTCCAGTCTATCAGTGAAGTTTCACAGAGACATTGTTTTCATGATAAGAACGAGGATGGCGAACAAAGCTTGCTTTGTGTGACTGGTCAGTACGCGGTGCTTGTCAGAAATCACGTGACTGACCTACGGCTGACTGTTTAAAAGGGGGGAAGGGCGGGTCGCTGGGTCAAATGGACTATGTCATAGCCGAACTGGGTGGTGAAATCGGAATCGTTTGCAGCTCAACATAGGACCAAAGGTGGAGGTTCTTTCCGATCAAAGGGCTCTGGACTATTCTACCATCTTTTCCGATTGTTGGAAACCCGAATCGTGGCGTTTGTCGTCGATTCAGAGGCACCCTGCCCTTTCTTTGTAACTTGGAAGGTTTAGGCCAGGTTTGAGACGACTGTACTCGAGCTTATGTTCCAGTTATCAGTTTTGAAACTGGGCTGCGTTTGCATGTATCAACTCCTGGGCGTATCACTAAGTATGTTGTCCTGGCCGGGGACAGCTGTTCGTCAAGTACTGGAAGGTTCTTGACAGAAGATACTACTCATATGGTTGCTGAATGTACTTGAGCAATCCGAGACCGGTCACTGTACTTGGGGTCCATCAGATAGGAGCAATCCCCGAGTTTCCATCAACGTTTTATTCTACTCGGAAGCCACATCGTATACAATTGGCAAATTACGTTGGTGCTGACAAGGAACTCAACGGAATTTCTAGTGCGTGACATTCTTCTGAAGTTCAGTTGGGTCTGCCGCCAACACAAACTGAATGTACCTCGCTAGTTATCCACAATACGATATTCAATCAGGACTAGGAATACGGGGACTGTGCCTACAGGGTGAGTCCCGAGGCAAACGAAGCAGGCAGTAGGCCGCTGAAGTGTTTTCAGCAACCAATCGAATAGCGTGTTCTATCGGGAAAACAAAACTACGATATCTCGAAGATCGTACCAATTGAAACATGAGGCTAGCCTTGTACAGCTCATTCACTTGAAGGATATTATAAAGGACAATTCAACTGAATCCCTTGTTAACACTGGACTAATAAGCAACCACGAGTGTTTCACCCGAATTTCTTTTCGATCTTGGTTGCTGATGCGCCTCAAACTGGTTTATTCTTCACCGGAATTCGCCGGGGAGTCTCCAGGTGTTGTCAATGATCTACGATTTCTTATCTCAATCCGTCGATCTTGTGAGAAGTGCACTGTCCTCTTTCACATGCCAGCCCGCATACGTTCTCGTTGCGTGTATGTACGACGTACGGGTCGGCCACTGTGATGAATAAATACTGTAGTAAAATGAGTGATGTCCCACTTTTGGGGTTGTGTTTGCACTTTCATAAATAAAAACACCAAAGAAAACAGCATATTATCGTTACTCGCGTACCTACCATTTACCTTCAACCCAACAGGGCTCCTTCTGCGCACCGTCCCTCAAACAAGTGCAGAGTAGCCACGTTCCCTTTACTTTCTGGCCTTCATTTTAATACCTCCAGGTGATATGATTTCCCACTCATTTCGACCTTTACTGCTTGGAGGTTTCATCCAAACGCTTTTAAATCAGAGGAAAAGTTTACGTGATCGTTCAACACGATTCCCGGCTCTGATGTTTGTCCTCCCCACTTGGTCGCTTTCCCACTTCTAGTTCTTTTTAGAGGTATTTCTGTGAATTAGCGTGAGATTCAACTGCTGCCGGTTTCGTCTTGACACCCTCTAGTCAACTCCGTGTCGTTGAAACAAATTTTGCCGATACCAGAGAATCACGTTCTCTTGTTCAGCGAATTCAGATAAATTAACGGTCTTGACCTGTGTCCATAGGTGAGACTTTGTAAATTACGGAATATCATGTTGGACGGATATGTCGCGAGCCGCTTACGAGACCAATGACATCATGCAATGGTTGGTCAGGATGTCAGCCAATCAGGACCGAGTATTTGTAACTTGTCGCTGCGTGACCTTGTGGGAACTTTCGTGATAACCTTATAATTACAGTTGTGATAGTTTTCCCTTGCCTCCATAAAGAGCTGCCTCAAGCAATCGTGCCTTTTGGTGTGCTAGGATGGGTGGAACGGGAAGCCAAGAACCGGTAGAGAACTTGAAATGCTGTCTGCACTACAGATCTGGGAATTTGAGACTGTCAAAAACGAATAAATCCATGCGCACCACTCATGAGAACACATTAATTTCATAGGGTTGACGAAGAATCTTCAAACGGGTTTGCTGCGCAGAAATTTTTGTCTTAGATGTGATGATTAAAATGAGAGATTCAGCTAAATTTCATTTAGGTCTTCTGTTTACCCAATCTGAACTCGCAACCACGTTTATCTCAATGTCTGTGCGATTAATGTTCTGTGGTGGAGTAGTATCGATTGAAGTTGCGGGACTTGATTTAACTGATGAGTCTCAAACAGGATGATATAGGTAGTGGGCCCTTTCATCAAGGTTATGAATTGTGCTATAGACAGAAAGTACCGCGACCTTGAAACGTTGGACCGACTTGGCGAACCGTTGGGGCAAATTACTCTGAACTCATGCTACCATTTCGGTAAAATAAGACCCACAAGTTCATTGTGGTTTTTTCACAAGCCCACTGAAATTTTAGTGACATTTCGTGAAACTCTTCCATATCCAGAGTGAAACACATCTATACAACGAGCGGTAATGTTTCGTGCTATCCAGCTATACTGGACTAACAGATTACAAACGGGTAGTTGGATATGACAAGAAATACAATGGGATTTGATGAATATCGTGTCGGGTTGGCTTTTTTTCTACCTCAGTACCTTCATTCCGTATGACATTCCAACGCCTGGTTCTGTGCACGTGTCCAATCCACATCTGCTTCGGTCAGTGAGACACCTCCAATATGGAGGGTTAGGACATCCGCTTAAAGTGAGGATCGATCAGATCTGGGGGAAAGACACTGCGCGTGTCCATTGAGGGCACCCATCTAGGAACAAACCAGCCAATTGCTCACCAGAAATTATATTTGGTCGCGCTCGAAGAGCGAATTCTTTCTTTTTTGGGGAGGGAGCGAATCACGTGCCCTTCGGATGCTTTTTGTTCGGGGATACTACTGCAGCGACTTCCGGAGACGACGGCTTTGGGCAACGTGATATGCGAGCACCAAACAGACCTTCACACAACGGATGGTCTAAATGAGAACTGTTTGGCTCTTTTATGCCCGCATCGGTCGAAAGCTACTTAAAAACTTCGGTTTTATCAAGCTGACGGTCGAGCCGGTAAATTGAAACCGATCTCACCCAAGTGAGCGGTTACTTCGACCACCCGTGAAATGATTGGTTTCGCAAGAGCTTTGTGGGGTTCAGGTTTGAACGATTTCAGCTTGGACGCCCGCGTTTCATGAACCAGGTGACTAGCTACAACTTCTTTGCAACATAACAAGTCATTCCGGTTAGTGGTTTCAGATATCCAGCCCTGAAAAAACATATATCCATTCATCCTGTCGGTATGCCTACCGCGAGGAACCGTTTCTAGAGTGGTGTGGCGAATGAGGTCGTAAACGGGTTGTTTGGTTCCATTTCGGGCGAAAATTTTTTGTGGTACTTGATCATTTTCAGTCGGTATGGGAACGTTTGCTAGTGGCAACGCTCTGGCGTACACTGTAACTTTGCTTTGATCCTCACTAGTTTCAATCGTTATTCTTGAAGACCAACGACGAGGCTCTAAGAATGGACGGCACGATCTTTCGAGAAACCACCAACTTTTAGCAAGGAACCTGACATTTTCACCTGACGATCAGGTTACTTGCGAACAGTAATGTTTTTCGAGATGACAATTCCAATCCAAACTTGGTAGTTTAAATTCATCATTCTTTCATACGTGTCCTTAATTTAGGCCACAATGAGTAATGTTCGCCTCCAGTTCTTCTGTCTACGGAGGATTCGATCGATTTCATCTACTCACCTTGCTACGATTACCCAGACGCTTTCAATAAAACCTGGAACGAACACTAGAATAACACGGAAGGCGAGACAGTCCAGTAGTTAGAGCGTGAATTTACTGACCGGAAGGTCCGCGGTTTGAACCCGACCTCTGCTTCTCGACATCCCCTGTCTAGGCTTGGGCAATCTAGCAGTATCCCAGCCCTCGTGGTTCCTTCTGGTGGCGTGGTAGTTAGACACCGAAAGGGTGCTACAGCTGAGCGACTGCATTATCTGAAAACTATGGTATAACACCCGAGATTCTAAGAGGTGAACTGTATGTACTGTCTCATGAAGTTACGTCCTCATCTGTACTACTGACAATAATTGGGACAGAGCAGTCATACGAAGTTCATAGACCAAGTCTGATGTATCCTTCCAAGCTGGCCTTGCAAGCTTTGAAAAGTCGCTCCGGAAACTCCCACAAAAAGCCGCTAACACCACCACATAAAATCACGTTCTTTGCAAGGTAATGCCAGCGAACCAGTACTATTGAAGCGGAGTTTTGCACTGGTCAATGCGAAATAGGCTGTTAACTGCTACCAGACACGGAAGTAAAAATTTTACTTGCATAGAATATCTGGAAAATGAGCGTTCTCAGTCATTTTTTGAATTTTTCTGGACGTTCTTTGAGCAACAAACAATATAAAAACTGCAAATCGGCTCCATAACTTCTCTACAGACCTTCCACATGAGGGGCGAGGCTTTGACACCTGACGAGACACTACTCACATGTTCCATCAGTAGTGTGCACTGTTATGTGTTATAAGTGGCTGCCCTTCTCCCATTTACGCTCCCAATCGGTGTGATTTCTCGTTCACCGTGTTCTTCACTACTCCTGGAACTACTACAGGAACCTTCTTAATCCTTTGGAGGCAGAATAGTATCGTTTTTGAACTTGCGGGGCGCTTCCAAGTTTGATGCACTCACGATCCGATCAGGTACATTCCTCAACAATATATTGGCTTGACTATACACCTGTCTGTTTGATTCTGTTTAGATCTGATTTATTCTCGATATACACATTAACTTTCCTCACTGCTTAACCCGGCTCGGCACCATACATCAGTGTCGTTCTAGCTCTGGCAGTGGACGCTACTCACGGTTGGTGAAGCGACAAACATTAGCTTGACAGTTGCAACTGTTTACTCAATACAGTAGTATTATTCACAAACAGTTTTGTGGCTTTGCTCTTGAGATTACACCAGAAGCAGACCGGGATCCGAGTTACTAACTGTATCGCTAGAGACTTACTCCACAAACCATATGTGAATGATTTACTGCTCATCACTGAAACCGAGTTGTTCTCAACTTTATTTCTCGTCTATGCTCTGTTAGTTCACTCTTCTCAGTTTCCCATGACAGAGAACAGCGTGTGGGGGAGTCGATGATTTTAGGATGAACCGTTCACCAGGCATACGAAACGGTCAATCTGCCGCAGTGTTCATCGCAAATTTATTTGAACCTGACAGTGCTTTTGCTCACCAACTTTGCGCTGGCTGCGCACAAAAGTGGGCTTTAAATTGCGTGTATAAATCATTACTCTCAACCATTTTAAAACCTAGCAAAAGATCATTAGGGATGTCTTCACTGGAAATGGCACACGGAAAGTTTCACAACCTGTCAAGTCCTGACGGACCTGCTATCGTTACAAAAGGGTGAAACAGTGTGTCTGGAACCCTAATATTTAATGGTCAAAATATGAACGACCTGAATCAATTAGCCCAACCCAGCTCAAAACAGCTCGGTCATCAAGGTGCAAACTTACTGACCAGAGGGTCTAACCCCAGCCATTCGATTGCTCCTGTCTTGGCTTGGACAACCTTGAACAACCTACATTCCTTCATCTTGTGTGCACAGAAACTTCTCGAGCCGACTTTGAATCATCCTGTAGCTGATTTGCCATACTGAATGGCATCTACGGGTATTTCGTCGTCTTCAAGGTGTGTAGTTTCGAGGTACCAGGCAATATATTAGATGGTTGCTCCACGACCGGGAGTTGATTAAACGCCCGCGTCGCGAAATTTGCGCCTACTCTTTGTTCTTCCATATGAACTCGATGCTTCAACCCGAGTCCGTCCCCACGCATCGCACACCTTGATTTGCTTTGGTGGTAACGGCGTCTTGCATATCAATAACATGTTGGATGATATCTCTTTGAGTTTATGTGTTTAGTCTTACCCAATCAAATGAACTCAGCGAAATACACTCATTTGCAAACTAATTTGGTTTTCGCGAGAAACTCATCTGGAATCCAGCTGAATCTCTTGGTTTTGAAGTCCCCAGGCAACTGAATGTGCTGAACCAGACCGTCTCATGTTTCAGTCGCTACGATATTCGAGATATCGCGATATATATATATATATATATATAANGACCGGTTTCACCCTTCTTGGGGCGCATCAGGTGGACTCAGTCCCGGGGATTCCGTCAACCTTATGTTCTACTTGAGCCCAAATTGATTGTTTCGAGAAATACACTCGTTTGCAAATCTATTTGGTTTGATGCGCCTCAAGAAAAGCGAAGCCGGTCGTGGGCTGTCGAAGAGTTTTCAGCAACCTAGTGCGTGACCTTCTTTGTGAAAAAAGCGTAACACGGCTTTGCAGAGCATCCTGACCGACCAAAAAGCACACTGAAAAAGCAGCGCAAAAGTAAGAGGAGGATTTGCGGTTTAGTTGCCGGAAGGCTTCTGCGTGCGACTGTGTCGACTCAGCTGACGCATGAATTGAACACACAAAAACCTAGTGGGATTTTTCTCGATTGAAACTACTTCGATATGTTTTCAGCGACCCTGTGAATTGTTTTCTTTGAGTAAAATATAGTGCGTTTTCTCGAATTTCGTACCGATTAAAACGTGAGGCGGTCTTTGTGCGGCATATTCATTTGAAGAATATTGTAAAAGAGAGATTCGCCTGGAGTCAGTTGAATTTCCCGTTAGTAAAGAATCAGGTGAGTGGTCAAACGAGTGCATTTTGAGAATAGCTCGAGGTTGTTCGTCAGTTTGTTGCTTGCAGACTGTTTCCTTATTGTAGTGCACGACTGTAGCGAACAGGAAAGTTTATACGTGAACGATTATCACAGTGTATGAAACAACCAAGAAGGTGGTGAATTAAAGAGAGCACACAGGTGGGAGGCGAATATATACAGATCATCATTTGAACGTTTTAAAGCTATCGGTTCATCCTCAGAAACACATTCATGAAAACGATCTAATGAAGGATGTTTGCTGTGTCAGACAAAAAGCAGAACGCAGTCGAATTACTCTTTGAAGGATCTCGTTATAAAATATGTTTGAGTTAGGTGTGAAGGCTCACCTGTGCCGTGTCAAAAGAAAACAAACGTAGGCTTAGAAATGTGGTGGTGTTTCCCCAGCATTGTGTACTGCCTACGCAACCAACTGGTTGTGGGACGGGAGGGATGAACTGATCCCTGAACAGTTAGCTGATGAGTCCGGGGTAGTAAGTTAAGGTTCTTGCCAGGAAGTCTGTTGCTGATAGATGGCCGAAAGCAAACAGCATACTGGATTCCCCCTGGTATCGCGTCAGAAAAACTTCGTGGTCAAGTTTGTGGTCTTGTCTCAGTTTGTCTTAGTGTACAGTTTTAAATGAGGGGAAAGCAGTCATCCATCCATCATTTTTCTTTATCACAAAAAAAGCCCGTTAGCATTGTTCCTCTTTCCATGTGACGAAGCTGCACTGCTAATTCCACCGGGGTCAACTTATTCTAATGATTCTTGCAGTAATCTGGAGATCACAGATTGATCAAACTGAATCCGATAGAAAACGTCTGTGTTTTACTGACGGTCGGATTTCTTGGGAAAAAATATATATAACGTACAACGATTCGCACACTTTCAGAAATGACGAGAGCTTGAATCTAAGGTGTTCCGATATTTTATAACTATGCAATCTGTTTGGATGAATGCTTTTAAAGTTGTGGAACAATGGGGTTTGGGAAAAAATATGTATACCGTACAACGATTCGCACACTTTCAGAAATGACGAGAGCTTGAATCTAAGGTGTTCCGATATGTTATAACTATGCGTTTAAAGTTGTGGAACAATGGGGTATTCTCTTCACCCTTGGAAGGTGCTCCCAACATCAGTTTGCAGCTTTCGGTCACGCCAATAATGATAAACTAACACAGCATCCCTCCCAGTAAACCTTAACCTGTAGGCATGATATAAGCGATCCTTTCTGTAAGGAGATTCATATTCGCAATTGTTGACCACTGAAGCAATTTCCGAAGACTATGATGGCCATTCATAGCTCACTTATAATTCCCCATAGCTCCCCTTTTGCGATACAATACCCTCCAGAATGAGCAGCACTCATGAGGTGTCAGTTTGTCGAAATATAGGTAGCTCCCGTGTATTTACTGGTGGTTGATCAGATGGCAGTTGATCTGTTCGCCGAGCTTGGCGATTGCCTTGCAAACGTTTCGTCCCCAGTCGAGGAAACATCGTCAGTGCGCAGTTGATGGCTCCACGAATTCGGGAAGAGACGTTTGCAAGCCAATTGCCAAGCTCGGCGAACAGATTAACTGTCATCTGATCAGCCACCACTCGTGGGGGTGTTCCTAGCTAACCAGCCTTGCGCGAAATCTCTTTTTTTTTTGGAGCAAGCACCTTGTTACTACTCCCGTGAGCTTAAACTCAGCCTGCCGATTCTTGTGTCATCCGCTGTCTAATCCTTCTTTTGAACTGTTTGACCGACCGGACTCAGATTTTTCATTCCCTACAGTAAATGGGCGACCATAAGTGCCTTCATGCACAGCCTATCGGCCAAATGTTACATCCCCAGTTTTGGAAAGTAAGAATTGAAAGATTAACCCTCTTCTGGTAGTCAGGAATTGAAACCATGCTTGGTCAATTGGGTTGATGAATTTAAATTGTAAGCATTGAATCGACCTGATAACGGACGAGAAATTTAGTCCGTTGGTCTATGTGGAGGCCCGATCAATAGGAAGTGGGTTGCGGTGCACCTTTATGGAACAAAGTGTAATTGCTTCAAGAAGCATGCATGGAAAGGTAACCTACCGTTCGTCCACCTGAGTGATTCAAAATTTCGTGAACTAAGATCAGAAAAGATCAGATGAATAGTCCTCTACTTCTGTCATCTTCTGACGACACTGTAACCCGTGTATCAATAATCTTTGAGGGCCTTCTATTTTCAACAGTATCGTTCCCAAAGGTGATGAGGGCCTCAAGCTACCTCCTTCCGACCAAGCCAAATAAAAGGGGTATATTTTGCTAAGTTTGTGCTGTTTGGGTTCAGCCAGAAAATAAATTTGGCGAAAACTTAGGAACTTCGCCTACCTGATGAGCCCCAGGAAGACTGAAACAGATTGTGGGCTGTCGAAGGGTTTTCAGCGACCTTATAAGTAGCGTATCACGTCTATAAAATGTATCACATTATCTCGAATATCGTGCCGACTGAAAAGTGAAACGGCCTGGTGCAGCGTATTTGGTTGCTTAAGAACATCATAGACGAGAGATTCAGCTGGGTTCAGAACCAAAGTGGGATTCGAATGAGTGTATTTCCTTTGAAGATTAACGACGTCTAATTCCTCATGATTTGGTTACCTAAGGAACTGGGTTATTCGAATGAATTATCAGCGAAACAACTGTGCGACGCCACATCTTGTGAGAGCTAATCCCACTACTGCTCAACCGCTCGTGGCCGGAAGGTCGCTGATTCGAAACCCGTGGGTTGAGTACTTTCACCGACCAACTTAACTCATACGTCAGTACGGTTTGTGCTGATCACTTAAGCTAATCCTCTATACACCTACAGTTAATTATCAAGTCTATCAGACCACTCACTCGCTCAGTTAGTAGGTCGAAGTGCTACTGTCTGCAAAAAGGGGCAGTAGTAATGTAAAAGGCTTTCCAGATCATTCATATGGGTTTGTATCGGGAAGGTCAGATTCCTGAAAGTAACCTCAGAACGCCCGAAACCTACTGCTCTACCAAAATCTCAATAGAAATGCCGGTAAGCATCCAGGCCAGTCAATCATTCAATCAATTCAGCGAAAGCTGATGAGTGTTCATGCACGCCACAGAAGCACTACCGAATGTGATCTGCGTTCAGGCATTTCATAGAGGCACGATCGATGTTGATGGGTGTCCACTAACGCATATCAGACAGACTGGATCAATGTCAGAAAGTCCCCTTTAAATAGCGTTGGACCGTTGTAACGTTTGCTCTGGTGCTCGCACGCACTCACGCTCTCGTGCTCGCTTGTTCGGAATATAGCTGTTGTGTTCCATTGTGTGAGTCTTTTTTCCGGCACTGGGTACTGCAGCGGGTCAGCAGCAGATACCACAGATTGGCGAATCAGCAGATATATCAGTTTGATATCCCCTTTATCAGTCCGATGATACGGGGGACAGAACCTGAACAAACTAATCATCTTAAGATGGAGTGGAGGTTTTTGTTCTAAAAACAGCTCGCACAAGAAACAACTGTACAGTGCCATGGTCAGACATCGACACACGGATCTCCATCATTCCGGCAAAAGGAAGCCACGGAGAACGAGGAAAGACAGTATTGTACTAATATCTCGAACTAAATGACGTTCATTTTCAACGATGTTCGCTCAGACACTGATCTACCAAATGTTGTGAAAAGATTCCATTTACAGGTATGCCTTAGAAAAGCACCTTGCAACTTTTCCATTAATTCATGAAATGATCAGAGAGACTCGGATATTTGGTATTCTGGGCGTACAACTTGTTTATCCTGCCGGTGACGTTCAGGGTTACTAAAGGCACATTAACTAACTACCGCAAATATGGAGTGAAATCCTTTCAAGTAACGTTTGTACTTGGCCGTCGCTCTGTCCAATCTATATGTCGGCCAACCCAGATTTGTTGTCACATGACTGAATAAGGCTGCACGTGACTGAACAACAGTCGTTTGGTCAGTAATTCTCTGCGGTTCGGCGTGCAACTAGACGTCAGCGGGACACGAAAACAATGGTCGACCCAAATGAAACATGAAGCGGCCTGGTGTAGCACATTCAGTAGCCTGGAAAAATCACAAACCAGAGATTCAACTGAGTTCCAGGTCAGTCTTTCGCAAAAATAAATTTGTTTGCAAATGACTGTATTTCGCTAATTGTCTACCCTGTTTCACTTTATGTGATGGAAGAAACTATGGTTTCCATGATGGTTTATCAAGAGGCGTCGAGAATTTTTTTCGCACGCAGTGGAAAAACAGTCCAGTGACTTCAGATTCATCCATTACCTGAATTGTACCACGAATTCCTTTTACAGAGACCTAGAAAGCCGAAAGTTCTGCATCTTACATGCCACTATTGAACTTCATAATCGAAGGTAGGCTTCTGTTTCATCTTGGCATAATGGAGCCCGTGTAAGATACTACTTACAAAGCCCAAGGAAGACACAAGAGAAATATTCAATTGAAAATATCATTTGGTACTCATTCGAACAACAAAATGTCATGAAGTAAGGTGACGGGATGGAACATCACTTGAATTTCCTGGTAACATAACTGTTAAGGTATAGTTGCCGCACTGCAGTTTCTGGAAAAACCGAGGAAAAACTAATTGTCCGAAAAATCTTGCCTTGAACGCAGGGCGCTACGCAGACTTCGGTAGTCAGCAGTGACGCGGTCCCCCTGCCTATCTTCATTCCTTGTATGCTAAGGGAGAATAACTTGTTAATTTGTCAATATTTCAATATCACTTCAATATCATTTCATTTCAATATCTGGAACATTCTGTTTAACTGTCAACCCCGATAATTCGTACTGATGAGGGTCGTACTCATCTGCCATTGTGCTTGTTAAACAGTCGTTGGTTAAACACTCGCGTTGCTAAGCTCAACTCGCAAGTCCTGGACCTAATTGCCTTAGCAACGCGGCTGACAAAATGCTTTCGTAAGCTGTACTGGACTTCATGCACGAAAACAGAGCAGATTGTAATGAACCGAGAGCATTTAAAAACTTCGGACCTAAGATAGTAACGCTCCTCTAATCCAGCGCCGCTCACGCGTATAAATACCTATCAGGGCATCCGTCAGCATTCACCTGGCTGAGATTACAAGCCTAGAAGGTACTATGATACGGATCATTGAATAGAACTATATGTGAACTTTACGCAACTTTATGCAACGTGCTAAACAGCTCTCGCACGAAATAGTATCATATGGTTGCCTTCGCTTCTGATGAAATTCGGGTAACTATACCCGGGGAAATGAACTTTCATCTGAGAAGTCGTCACTAGAGAATCCAGTCAACACGTGACCACGTGATGCGAATCACATGATTGGTGGATGAGTGGCGCAATATCCTGTCCAAGTGGGGGTTACCCACACTGCCGATCAGCCGCCTGTGGTCGGATAAATGAGTATTCAAACTAACAACATGGAGTTCGCGAATATGCACTCATTTGCAAACTAATTTGTTTTATCGATAGACTTATCTGAAACCCAGCTGAATCTCTCGTTTGTGATGCTTCCAGGTAACCTTATGAGTAGTGCATTACTAATATATACACGTATCGCGATATCTCGAATATCGTAGCGAGTGAAACATGAGGCGGCCTGGTGCAGCACATTCAGTTGCCTGGATACATCACAAACGAGAGATTCAGCTGTTTCAGGTGAGTCTCTAAAAAAAGCCAAATTAGTTTGCAAACGAGTGTGTTAGCGAATTTCGTGCAATTTGGTTTCAAGTAGAACATAAGGTTGACGGAAACCCGGGGACTGCGTCTATCTGTTGGGCCCCAAACAGGGCGAAACCGGTCGTGGGCTGTCGACGAATTTTCAGCAACCTCATGAGGAGTGCATTACAACTAACAACCTGGAGGTTCAGACTCTAGTCTCCTTGGACTTTAATGGGATGAGCATCTCGGATGATTCCCACTAAGGATGGAACAGCCATACAGGGTTTTCTTGATCTTTCACATTGAGTGGGATCTCTCACCGGGCGAAATCTTACTTGAAATTTGCTGAGTAGAGATAGACTGAGTAGGAAAGGATGGTTGTGGGTTAAATTCAAAATTCAAACGAAAAGTGACTTCAGTATCTTAGTATTCGAAATTAAGGTTATATTCCTATGTGATGGTCAACTATAACCCTTTGCCTAACGAATTAGGTTTAGAATTCACATCGTTTCGACTTAGACTTTTCGCGTGATCACCGATTTGCATATTGATCCACTGCATTTCAAGGTCGGCGTTCCATGGATCAACTTATGTATGGTAAGCGATAGTAGAATAGTCGAACATTGTGCAAAACGCATTCGGTTGAATTGTTAGTAGGTAGGTACCTGCTGAGCACAGCAGGCTTTCTTTATTGATAGTTTGAAAGTAAAGCAACCAGGTGAGACCGCGGGATAAAGTTTTGTTTAGTTGTCCTTAAACGGATGTTTTTAAGAGTCAACCACTGGCGCTCATCAACGGAAATAACTTAAAAATCGATAATTTCTATCTGGAAAAAGTCGAACATCGTTCAATGAGCTATCCTGGTGTATTAAGGGTTGGGAATTAGCACTGTTCAGCTGTAGCTTACTTTTGGCGCCTAACCGCCATATCACCAGAAGGAAGCACGAGGGCTGGAATGCTGCCAGGTTGCCCAAGCCTAGACAGGGAAAGTCGAGAGGTAGAGGTCAGGTTTGAACCACGGTCTTTCCGGTCAGTGAATCTGCGCTCTAGTTACTGGGTCGTCTCACTCCGTGCTCACCACAGGTCACCATGTCTGAGTGGGAGACTCCTGAATGAAATACCGAAGGAATGGGGAAGAAGTTCAACTATTCACTGTCAGGGCGCGCGCAGACAGAAGAAGAAGTACGTGTGCAGAGAGTGACTCATCCCCAAGGTCATCATCGGTTCGACACGTCCGGAAAGTAGTTGAGTTGGCGGCTCTCACCAAACGGCTTAGCAACACACGACCAGCGTAGTGGGCCTGAGAATGCTCACGACCGGAACACCACCACTGGCTGTACGGAGCGAACAAGTGATCGACCATATTTGGTCAAGTAATCATCCTATATATTTACGCAGACGCTCTGTACGTTTTGTCCTGGCAATACAGCCGTGTCCCCAGTTCGCTGTCTTCTCCCTATCGCGTAGTCTGGCAGGCTCAGTGCAGGCGTAAACAATAGCTCGGCCACCGCACAACACAACATTCACACAGTGATACTGTCAATCAGACCGACAGTTTCAGTCTCGTTCACACTAATATCAAGTTTATTGTTGAACCCCAAGCAAGGGACCCTGTTACTACGACATCCAGCGATAACGTATTAAAGACACACAGGTTCCTCCACTTGCTACCTACTGTTATCGGGAGAGAAACAGATGAACTTTCATCTTATCCATCTTAAGAACTTTACGGTTCTCCGTTTAGAGCTGGAGAATTCTGAAAACGGGCTTCCATTTGAGCTCCTTGTCTTCAACAGCAGTATCTTTCCAGAAAAGCGGGCGAACTTTCTTCTTGGCAAGCAAACGACATTATATAAACCGTTTCTTCTGGACAGTTCGCACTGGGTCGATGGTGTGAGTAGACATTTCCCTAATGAGGACGAACAAGGAAGTATATGTGAGCATTTTGACCTGAATACCATGTAGACGGGATCGCAGAGTTGTTTTGACGCCAACTTCCGTAGGTTCAGTCAAAAATAAATGAAACTTTGCCGGTAGCCGAGAAAGTGAGAGCTCGCCAGGGCTGTTTACTATCCACTGATTGATCTAAACACTCAAGCGGTTTGGCACCAGTTCACTTATTCTGTTACCTGTGCGTAGCATACCATAGCCCAATGAGATACCTACCCTGTGTCGGAAGCAGCTCTTCAAGCGTTGTTGAGTTCAGAGGATGTAACGCACCTCCTGTTGTTTTTCCATAGATCTCAAAAATATGACAATTTGGAGTAGGCGCATGAGATCAGCTGTAAGGAGGATTAACTCCCCCGAAGGAAAAAGACTGAATAGTGATTATAATAGACAACTTAGTAGTTTTATCAGTAATGATGGCGATTCGACACTGTGATTCTTATGGAACAATGATGAATGGAACATCATGAATGGAACAAGCGACACTGCAAACCTCGAAGAAAGCTCGAGCCCGCATTCTTCTAAGGCAATACATCATTCCGCTAATTGCGGCCAAACATCGTTATGGTATACTCGCGAACAAAGAGAATAAGGTTTCGTTCAACCTTCAGCTAATCGGATTCATTTCACGTGTTTCGCTGTAAAGGGCTGCTGCGGGCTCCAGGGGATCTATAGGTGAAAATTCAAACTCACTACTGTCGAAATATGAATAGTCTGTTGGAAGTGTTTTATGCTGCTTCAGCTTTTTGGCTCTGGGGATACAGGAAATACTTAGCGGAACCAACTACTTACGGTGTCATGGTTGATTACACCAGGAACCTTTCTGTCCGCAAACGGTAAAGGGTGCGCCGTCTCTGTAAGAAACCCGTCACATAATTTCACTGCAGTATCAAGCATCTAGAACTCACTATTTTGAAAAGAGCTCACTAGGTAGAAAATAGACGGCAATTCACCTGTTTACCCACAGAGGTAACCATACAGGCTGATTCGTACCAGATTAGAAACAGAGTAAACTAGCCAATCACATGTACAAGTGTTTAGCTATGCGCCTGGCATACGGAGGAAATTCATTCGCCGCGGAGTTGTTTATCGGCAAGCTATTCGACAGGAAAGTAAACATATGCACCTAGTATTTAAAAAAAACTGAATAAGCCCACGCGTCTCGTTGAATTTCATGGATATTCATTGGATATCACGCAATTTTAGGGGAACGCTGCAAAGCGGTTCCACAGGTTCCATTGTAAGCCCCACCTTCCATTAGATGCTGGGCGGAGTTACGAGAAAACTACATGCTACTGACATGCTTCATCAGTAGTACCCGCCCTTACACCATCTAAACGGTTATCACGCAACAACCTGATGACTTAGAAACTGGAGTTCCACTTAGTCGATTTGTTACATTATTGTGTGACATGCGCTATCTTCTTATTGCTGAAAAAATGGACGGGATTCCTCAGACAACAGTTTAAACAATAGAAACGCTTTTACCGTTACCACGGGAACAAACGATCATCAATTATTCACCTGAGAATTCTTGTATCTAGCACAGAAAACTGCCCACGGTAGACATTAGTAACGTAAGTGGTAAAAAGGCAGAGAGGCAATAGTGCTCAAGTATCGTTCTTTCTGGTGTTGCCTTCTGAAAATCAACTTTCTATTCTTGCTTGAAAATCCCACCTGGGGAAGCTGCACGTACAAAGAGGGAAGAGCATTCCAAGTTGACCAGAAAAGTTTTCCCAAGCACTGGTGTTTGACACTCAGTTGCATACCAATTTGGTTTTGACGCTAGACTCATCCAGGATCCAGCTGAAACTCTCGTTCACGATGCTCTTAAGTAAATGATTGTTCTTCATTGGTCACCGCTTGTTTCACTTGGTACGATATTCAAGATACTTTTTCAAGGTGTAATACACAACTTGTAAGTTTGCTTAAGGCACTTTTAGAGCCCACGAACGGTTTCGTCCCTCTTGGGGCTCACCTCGTAGACACGGCCCCGAGCTTCCATCAACCCCATGTTCTTTTGGGACTCGAATTGCACCTAATGCGCCAAATGAACTTGTTTGCCTGGCTTTGACGGAAGAGTCACCTGAATCCAACTGAATCTCTCATTTATGAACTTGCTACACAAAGCCGCTCCTCGGTACGATATTCGAGCTATTGTGGCATATTATTTGGACTTTATACACTACCTGATTAGCCCCAAATGGTGAAAACCCGGTCCTGGTCTTTTGACGATTTTTCAGCAACCTTATGAGTAGTGTATTGCGCTTTCCTCTTTTGACGTTTTTCAACAACCTTATGAGTAGTGTATTGCGCTTTCCCCAAACTTATCCACCGAAACTGGTGAACTGGCCTCACGTGGTGAGATTCAAAAATAATGCTCCACCTAAGCCCTGGAATCCAACAGCCAAGATGGTTTTCCACGTTCAATGTTTTGTAGAGGATGGTTGGGTTATCTCTGAGTGTCCACACTTGTTCAGAATATACCAAAGTCACTTATTCTGGATATGTAGGTCAGATGGTTACCTGCCCGTCTTTGGAGCCCATAGAATGTTGTTTTGAGATATTTGAACCGGTTTGCATACTCTCCGGGAGCTTGATTGGACAAGTGGAGCTCGAATCTTTCGGATTCTTGACAAAAAGCTGGCGATGATTCGTCATCATCTACCTAAAAAAGCTGAGGTTCCGCTTTTGGAAGACGACTTTCGGAAACTGGTTTTCAGGTAGCACGGCGGTATGCCTCATGTGATGCCGGTCTTCAGTAAATCAGTATTGGCATAATCCATGTCTGTCTGAATAACGCGCCTAGGTTAAAGGCGAACATTTGCCCCCAAATCTTTCCTGTGGCTCACAAACAGTGTGGACATCAAAAGAGTTGAAATGACGATTCAGACTGTCAAGGAACCGAGGCTCACCTTTTGATGTGCTGAATCTGAATTGATTTGTCTTGAGAGAGTATTTCGCACAAGTGTCTTCCAAGTTCTTTCCCAGCAAAAGTTTGCGGCAGAAGCTAGGAGCAACCAAGTGGTGCTGCAATTACCGAATTTCGATAATCAGTGTGGTGGATCGCATGATCGGATGCTTCTGAGAAGTCCAGGTAGGCTGAAATAGCACCTGTTTGAGCATTGCTTAGGCCATCCAGGCTTCAACTAAAGTGTTGAACCTAGTGTTGGTTTCGAAAGTCTGGTCAGCCTACAGTATCCTTTACATATACAATATATACACCAACCTCTATACCTTATATAAATATGATATATAAATTATATTTGATGCTTTTTATTCAAGATTCCATCCTGTAAGCGAAGCCAATGTGTGCTGAGAAATGTGTGGTACAAGGGAAATTTTCGGAAAACCCGTAAATATCTGTGGAAATTAAAATATAGACTGAAAAATGCATTCTGAACTATACTTTGGTTAGAACGCTATGTGCCAGATAAAAGTTTGGGTATTCTTCATTAAACTATCTCACGCTTTTCGGAAACAACTAAGTAGTGTCAGATAATCTGTTGATATGGTTATCGCGCGAATAAGCTGTCGAAAATTGTACACTCAATTTTAGGCGTACAGGCGTAATATACCTGTAATTGGTTATACAGACCACTTTTACCGAGTGATGTGTACTTGTATGGGAGATATGTGTATGAACAGGAGCTTCCGTTAGCTTAGTGTCTCCGGATTATCAAACCTATCAATTTGTAGCACTTAAACGCTTGATAAAAAGCCGTCCATTGGATGTTTGATTTGGTCTTTTCAAATTCACTTTCATCCTTGATTGCCTAAACAGGGTAAGATGCTAGAGGTCCGAGAAAATTCACAATTTTTCAATCAAGATTCTAATCTGTAACTGATATCATTCGATGCCAAAATGCCGAGGAGTTATGTGCACCTCTATCATAGTTTTGTTTCAGGTTGGCTTCGATTTTTCTGGTTTCGGCTGGTAGTCGGTTTTGAGACAATGGTTGGTGAACCTGGGACAGTCACAAGGAATTGAATATGTCGCGGATAGGCACATAAATGTGGAACCCCATGTAAATTTCTACATAAATTTGCTTGTATGTATCATCAGCTACAGGAAAACCGCCAACAAAATATGCAAGTTCATTAGGTCAACGGAACTCAACCGGTCAGAGCGCAGCAAGCATCACATGCACACGCGAGAAGCAGGTTGTCCGCATGCATCTGTGAGGATCAGCAGGATCGACATCAACAAATTCTCTCCGCATGTAGTAGATGAATCCACGGATGACTCTCTTGAGAGTTATGGAAGGGGCTTTGGGAAAGGATGTTCTGGTAACCTGAGGGACACGGTTTCATCACCAGGTTCGCTACAAGTGGGCATTAACAGTTGTATTTCGGAGCACATTTTGAACTCTTTCGGTCATGTATTGAGGCAGATAGTACATGTGGATTTTAGCATTGATTTTAAACCTCTCAGTGCCTGAAGTTCTGATCTAGTGCTGAATTAGATGAACGAGCAGTTCAGAGTACAATACTGCGATTGTGTATAATTACGGTAGTAAAGTAACTTGCCAGTACAATTCACATCTGCAGGTCAATCAGAAAAGGAGTATTTCACGTGGATGCGGACGAGCGGGACATTCACTTCAACAGTGTTCTTGCTGTTATGATGATGACAGTGATGTTGGAATTTCCTCTTGGGCACTGTGTACACAGCCAGTCGCCTTTCCCACAGACCGTTCAGTGTGGCTGCGCGATGAGGAAGTACTCGATTTTCCGCGTTGAACTCACAAGCCCTTAGTCTGCAGGACCCATCGACGCTGCTAACAAGTCGCATACCCCGGCAGTGCTATGGTATCCACTAGAGCAAAGTGTGTTGCAAAGTCTGTAGCGGTGGAAACAACGCGGTGATCTAACGGTTGCAGACCGATCATGCTTTAGTCACTTTGCTATGGCGCCTAACTTACCTGAATCTTGTTCAGATTACCGCACGAAAGAAGTACTCTGAGATGCACAACTGGACGAAACAGTTTTGCGAAACCTACGTCACGTCAGTTTGGTTCCAGCAGTGGTCCACTTTCTCTTTTTTGGGAATAGAGTTGAATTCTATAGAGGAGAATGTCGGTAGCTCAGGTGGCGTAGATGGTCGTTGACTTGTTCGCTGAGCTGGGCAATTTGGTTGCAAACGTTTCATCACCAATCGAGGTGACATTATCAGTGCGTAGTTGTGCGTAGCGTAGCAGCGTAGCACAACCACTAACCCACCGCTACGCACAACTATGCACTGATGATGTCACCTCGATTGGTGATGAAACGTTTGAAATCAAATTGCCCAGCTCAGCGAACAAGCCAACGACCTTAGAGTTGAATTTGGATAGAAGATATGTGGCTATTCTTAATGGCTGCGACAAGGTTTCCACTCACTGTGCAGTCATCTTTGCTCCATCTCACTCATCTTTGCTGAGTGATCCTCAGCGCACGCTAGGGTAGGGTAGCCTAGTGTACTTGCGTGCGTGCACGCATGTGTGCATGACAAATTAAGCTTAGCTGAGATCCAATAACCTTGGGATAGGTCGGTCAAGTCACGTGACACACGTCCTGTGTGGCACAGCCAACGAGCTTCGTTGCTGACGAGCTCTAATAAGAGTGCAATTCAAGTTCGTGTGTGCTCACCAGAATAGGTAGGCCAGAAAAGGGGGAAATCAAATCGAAAGAAAGATGTGAACGCGAATTCTACAAGTCCCGCAAACACCTAGAACTTATCAGAAACACTTCAAACTGAAATTTTCCGCCCACTTCGGGCTTTTCGAAATAATGGGATAAGGGGCGAAAGTACGCACTGGCCATCCTCATCGCCAAATGCTCTTGGAATAGGATGAGAGTCAGGAAAGTCAGATTCCTGATAATAATCTGAGAATGCCTGGAACCTGCGGAGACCCCGAAACTCCACCACAATCTCACTAGGGAGGCCATCAGACACCCAGGTCAGCCAATCACTCAGTAAATTTGGCAAAGGCCAATGAGGTTTCAGACACGCCACAGAAGCACGACCGACTACGATAAGTGCTCAGGCATTTCGTACAAGCATGATCGACACTGAACGATGTTCACTAAACGTCGATCAGACAGCCTGGACCGATATGAAAAAGTGACTTTTGAATAGGGCGGTGCCGTTGTAGCTTTTGCACTCACTTGTTGCAATAAATCCGTTGTGTTGCTTGTCAGCGAGTCTTTTTTCGGCACAAAGACACTGGAGCGGGGGTCAGCAGTCAGATAGTTTAGGTTTAGTCTCGACAATAAAAGGTTCGGAAATGAGACTTCAGGACGTCAGTGTCTCGCTCAAAGTTTTGAGGACATTCATGGGAAGAGACAAAACCCAGATGAATGAAAACGAGGGCAGAATAAGCCATATGCTAATTTTGTATTTGCACGTGTCTGGAGACCAGAACGAAAATAGATGCTCGTCGCTGATTGGTCCGTTTCTTTGACTGAACTGTGTGCGTACGAATGCGCGATGTCGGCAATCACACGGTGCATGCATATCAGTGTTGAGTGGGCGTTCGTCATGGTGGTCGGACAAACACATGATTCTTACATTTGGCATTCATTGCGCATATTTGGCGGCACTTTGATTGTACTCATGAAATCAGCTCAAGATATATCTGGTCATCTCCCAGCTCCAAAGCCGCCTGGCTTATCACCATCGCTACGTTCTCCCATGAGGAATGTATCCCCGAGGCTTGGAATACGAGCCCCCGAAAGCTGCAGTTCTTCTCCACTTTGCACTGGTTTCTCCACAAGATGTTCTTCCAACGACGCCGTTCACCTGAACTGGTTGCGTGAAGAAGCCGAGTGGGAGAAATGTTCTCTGAACCCATCTGTGGCTCGTTACGTGAAGACACGAAACATTATCGAGCGAAACCGTCTTAACGCGGTACACATGCTTTTGGACAGAGAGCTCGAACGGGAATTGAAACGCATCGCCATCGAGAGAAAAGAATTTGCCGACGTATTTGATAATATCAAGCAACGACGTATGAAGAGTCAGGAGAGGAACGTTCGTCGGGGACAACGTCTACGCACAAGTTCAGGTGATTATCCATGTCAATCTGATTCACATTTCGTAAATCCAGTTGCGGGAAAGTGGCAGCCAATCCCGTCTCAACAATGGTCACCACACATCTCACCAGGATCCACTTCACGTGGGTGGGATAGGATACGTACAAACCACGATTTGATGGGTACGGTCATGTCCTCGCCTGACTTACACCGTCCGAAGAGGCCCGAAAGTGGGTCACAACTAGATCCATCCATCAAAACCAACTTGCCCGAGTATTCCTTACCGAGAACTAATCAGAAGGACGGAGCTTCCAGATTTCCAGACAACACAAAGCGACTTGTCGTGAACACAACTTCGTCGAATCTCTCTCCATCAACCGGTCTCAATATCCAGCACACCGAAGATGGAAACGCAAATGAAACTTAGGTGAATAAGAAACGTGTTCATGCGTGCCAGCCTAACACTAATGGAAGAATCTTTCTGAACATGATTCAAGAAAATCAAACAATCCTGAACACAAATGATTTCTCTCTTGTCCATATTTACGGAATTGTATTCATACGGAAAAATTTTCGTGCGCATTCTTTCCCTTGGATTTTTCTAAAGCGCGATTCACAGCTAAGTTTGGTTGGGTCGGAATAATCGATAATCGGTGTGGTGAGTACTGCCAATCCAACTAAACTGTTTCAGGACTTCCGTCCTTCATCTTTGAATTACAAGCGAAATCATGAGGCTTTCTTTCCAACTCAGCGTTGGAACACAACACTTCCACATTTAGAATGTAGCTTATTTTAGTCAGTCGTACTGATCAGTGAATTTGGAATTTTTTGTTGATTGTAAGGCTACTCTTTCCGGTCAAGGAGTTGAGAAAAGGGTACACTCGTTTTAAGATGCCCATATCGCTCTGGACAGTACTTATGTATTGAATCCACATTCGTTCTGTAGGCCGATAGAGCCGGTCTTATGTTCTCTCTGGATTAGAAGGTTACGATTTTACTGAAGAAATACAAAAACTAGTGGCCGACTTGAATGCGTTCACGGGGGGACTGGGAGCTGGGTCTCTGAAAGGATCATTCTGGTGTTGTCCTCTGGATTACATGGGTCTATTTTTTTCATGATTGCCCTTGTCGGGCCGTCCATCGTTGCACGCGATTGTGTAGTAAAACTTGGACACGGCTGGCTGATTTGGTTGTCGATCGCCTAAGAAATTTCTGGAACTAGAAAACTAGCTGCCAAATCACTATCAAGCGGGTATATCCGACATATGAAACGCTAAATATGGATATTAGCTCCTGGATAGTTGAATTCACTTCAGAATCCTCTGCCTGCAACAACCATATGCCTTTGAAAGATAGCTGTAAGTATCAAGTCAGCCTTCCCTGACGGGGGTTTCCGAGGCTGTGTCAATTAGGAAGTACTTTATTTGTTCCATGGGGGAATGAAGTGAACGGAATAGGAGCCAGTCTAAAAGATTTTTCCATACCATACAAAATATCATCCATGGCCTACGGAGACAACTGTCTGATCAATAAATTGACTTTTTAGGCACATGCGTGAAACGCGGCAGAAAACTGCTCTTTCGCTGAGAAGGCGAAATCTTGTATTCATAGCGTAACGGTGGATACTACTGATGGGGTCACACGAGTAGTATGCTTCCTTGTAAATCTGCTTAGCGTCTCTTGAAGAGTGAGATCTATTACGAAATATGTGTGGGGTCGCATATGTTTTCATTTGAGCAACAGTCAGTGAATATCCAGGAATGTTCAAGGAGACACGTTCAAGGAGAAGATGGACATTCATTTCCTGTAAACAAGTTGCATATGAGATTTTTGCTTCCCTGCCCAATATTCTGTAATTGTTCACTAGACGTTTTCTGATAAATGACTCCGCAGCGACGGCCTTCTTCAATAGTAGTTTCATCCATTACCAAAGTAAAAGGGACCCATGAACACCGGTAGAACCCTCGACAGAAGGGAGGAATTAATTAACGTCTCAATTACCGAGAAGGAGGTCACACGGAGTGCAGGTAAGACCGTTTCTGAAGAATTCAGACTAAGTTTGGGAGCAGAGGCCTGGGCAAAATTACGCTTTCTGGTCGCCAGGTCATCTAGATATCCTACCTACTGAACTTCGAAAACTAAACCAAGATGACGAGGATCAGGCGTACTGCCATTTCGTGCTAAGGATTATCTGGTCATTGATATATCATCAGACGCCAAGGTCACCAACAGCCTCGGTTGGTTGAAACATTGACATTTACCGATCTTGTAATTCAATCACGGTATTGTAAAGTATTTCTCCTCGCCTGGGGAGACTGTCCTTCAGAAGAAACTACTATAACTTTGTCCTTCTTTTTGTGTTGGGTGGGTGGCCAATTTTCAATCAACCAGTTGGTGTCTGTAAGCATAAATTGTTCCTTGGCTTAATGTGGTGGATAGTTTACCTGGGAAATTCATCCATAGTCTTCAGTTGTGTCGGCCTGATCAAATGCATAGCGTGTGGGTAATCGCCTCTTGAAGACAAACATTGTTGCCGGGGACACAAATCAAAATATAGGCCACCTGGGACTTTGTAGAAGAGCTGGAAGCTGAAGACAAATAGTTGAATTGGATCGGCCTCTTAGATCCTTAACGCATAACCATAAGTGGTGAAATAAGCAGTAGGAAATCACTGTCAATGATGATGTGTGCAGAGTGCCCAAGTTTTTTATAGATTGGTTCATCAGCTCCATACAGTTGCCTAGCACATCTAGTCCTTCAGGTGCACGGACACGGTTGCAGGATGTCGAACGTCGAGTGTTGACAAGACATACCTTGTCAACAGGACAAGAACTGATGAATACGGCAGACATAGTCGTCTGGACATGACTAGCCAATCAACGCGTTGTATAGGACTGTGGCTACAACAACCTGTGTGGCCGTGATCACGTGGTATAGATGTGATAGGCTGTTCATGAGTCATTTGAGTAAAATAATACCCTATTGCTGTCAGCTCACAAATCCTAGCCTAACGGTGTATACTACTGATGGAACAAGCGAATAGCATCCGATCAAGTGTCAGAGCTTCGTCTCCGCATCTGATGTTGATATGGGAATTACGCAACCACTTTGTAGTATTTTTCCATTATTGTTTAGCATCCAAATAATGTCCGAGTAATGCACTACTCACGAGTAGTGCACTACGTCTATACAGGTATCGCGATATCTCGAATATCGTAGCAACTAGAACATGAGGCGGCCTGGTACAGCACATTCAGTTACCTGGATTCAGCTTGGTTCCAGGTGAGTCTCTCTCGCAAAACTAAGTTCGTTTGCAAATGAGTGTGTTTTGCGAACGTCCAAGTGAGTTCAATAGGATGGTCACATTTCAAAACAAGTCTTACTTTTGTGTCTGAAAGATTATGACCAGTTAGGTCATTTTTGGTGACAGATGATTTCGTACTCAGAGGTAGCCTTCCTTCGGCAGACAGTGTCTCATAGATACAGGCGTTTACACTTAGCTTATTGGCCATTTGGGAAGCCCGAACCTCAGAAAAACGACCGGGGTGTTTCGGCGAATTTAATGCCTTCACCCTTAGGATAACTGTGTCGGGACTCAGGGGTGGGATGTGTGTGGTACTTCATTCAGTCGCCATACCTTTACAGGCACCCAAATGTCGTTAGAATGAGAAATTCCAAATAATTATGGCATTTTTGCGTGCATCTGCAAATCGCAGAACAGTACTTTGTTGTAGCAAGCGAGCGCGGTCAGAAACTGCTATGAAGGCAACTCAGATCGTTGTACATACCTCGTTTGATCTACACTGCCAAGAAGTTACTGGATGAAGACGGAGTAGGTGAAAGTTGGATGGATTTTGCTAACTGATTATTCGTATCGCTGTCGTGTTGGAAACACTGATTTCCACGTTTGCATCATTATCCTTTCGATAGTTCCGGACGCAATTATTTTGGTGAGTCAAAACCAAAGTGGTAACATTGGAATTACAACACAATCGATCAAACAATCGTTCAGCTGTAGCTTGAAACCCAGTGATATGTCACACGCTTGCATGTCATATGGAGCAGCTTACTCAGCTCAATTACTCAAAGTTATGTACACATAAAGATCCGTCTTAAGAACCTCATCATCATCTTCAAGCGGAAACCTGGTGGCTGCAGTGTTTATAGTTGCTACATATTCGTTCGCTGACGAACTAAACCATGGGGTGGGTGGCTTAACAGCGAAGACAGTATCATATCTAAATAATTTTAAAAATCATTCAACTGTAGCACACTTTCGGTGCCTAGCTACCATTCAAACGAAGGAAGCACTAGGAGGGAGATACTGACAGGCTGCCCAAGCCTAGATGTCGGAGAGGCAGTGTCGGGTTCGAAACATGGACCTTCCGGTCAGTAAATCCGCGCTTCATCCACTTGAGCCATCTCACCACTGGAATTGAGTTTCAATTTTAGTAGAATGCAAGCTGTACAAATCCTGCAACCAATTGCAACTAATCAAAAGAACTCACCCAGCAGGATTCAGGAGCCCCTAATGCCTCCTGACTGTGAAATTCCGACAGGGGAGTCAGTCGACCGATACAACGGGGGAAGTTACTGCATCGTCCTTCTAGTTGTCGGATAAACCGATCACATTATTCAATAGTGATGTTCAGACATGATAAATAAGGCGCGTTCACTCCACACTAGTGAATCAGCGTTAAAAAGCTCATTTAATACGTTTGACGTTCGAACCCCGATATCAGAGACACTATTCAAATGAATTAAGTGAACGTAATCTCCACAGATCCGGCAACCGCGTGAAACTGGTATTACGTTTACTGTGTAAGTGGTTCCTACCCCGTTCCTGTTGACTGTTCTCGTGTTCAATCGTTACGCATCCCTGTTTAAATAAACACGTCATTCCAAAGACGTGATCATTTTTGGACTGCTGTCCACACAACTTGAGTATTGTCAATAAATCGATTGGGAAGAACGATAGTACTAAGATGCTTGAATATAAAACCAATGTCAAGTTCGTTTCCAATGGTGAAAATCTGTTAACTCCCTCGATGGCTTCGTTCAAGTTAGCCCACCGTCACTGTGGGTTACAAAAACGTGCGTTTCAAGCACGTTTTTCTGTCGAGGAGTTCATGTGATCCAATTATCTCTTTTGGCCAAAGTCGACTCGATTAGCCTCAAAAGCAAAAACTGACACAATTTGCATGGAATTGCTCCATCTCTAACTGATTTAGGTCAACTGTCAACTGACATATCCACCCAAGCTGACAAAGTTCAGGAAAATCAACTTAAACAGAGGGATATAATCTGAGAAACAGCCCGATTCTTATAGGAAGTTGGTCTCTCCACCAGCTATCAACTACACAGGTCATCCGTATTCTGAAGCCTCGCAATCAACCCGAGTTCACTTTCGGCTGCTCATGAACATAATAGTTCAAGTGTGTGAGTTGTACTCATGAAAAATAACTCAGTGTGAGAAATCGATTGCATTCGATATGCAAGTATGTTGGAAAAAAGAAACATGATTCACTTGTTACAAGTAGTATTCATCAGGAAGGCCAGATTCCTGAATGTAATCTCAGAACGCCCGGAACCTACTGCTCCACCAAAATCTCAACAAAGAAGCTGGCAAGCATCCAGACCAGCCAATCATTCAATCCATTCAGTAAAATCTGATGAGTGATCATGCACGCCACAGAAGCACGACTGAATGTGATCAGCGTTCAGGCATTTCATAGAGGCGCGATCGATGTCGCTGGGTGTTCACTAACGCCTATCAGGCAGCCTGGATCAATGTCAGAAAGTCCCTTTTAAATAGCGTTGGGCCGTTGTAACGTTTGCTCTGGCGCTCGCACGCACTCACGTTCTCGTGCTCGCTTGTTCGGGATGTAGCTGCTGTGTTCCATTGTGTGAGTCTTTTTTCCGGCACTGGGCACTGGCGCGGGTCAGCAGCAGATATCACAGATTGACGAATCAACAGATATAACAGTATTGTTTTACACTGTTTATTCATCCCACAAGGACAGCTGTCTGCTACAAGTGTTCTTCCAAACCCCGGTTCGATTACTCCTGGTCGCTGAATTCCTATGTCTTCGATGTCCCGCTTTGTTGCCTCGGGCATGAGTCAACTGCCAGCACTCTCGCTTTGAAACAGTTTGGCGTTGGTCCATGTGTCACTGAGAGTACTGAGCACATAGATGTACAACCCGATAGTTTCTGAGGCCAGGCTACCATCGTTGTGTGACCTTGGGTTCCTTGTGCGACATGACGAGGTGATTACATACTCTGTCAAGACCAGAGCATCGCAAAGTGCTATTTGTATCCTGAATCCTTTTGGTTCTACAATTGTTAGAATAACAGAACACTTAGGAGGGGTGGCACGGCTCTGCTGATATAAAATATGACCGGAACCACACGGTGTTTTAGTGGCGCAAAAGCATTCTGAGAATCACACAGGTGGAGATATACTTCATCAAAATCTTGGGAATGAGGGGAAGTTTACTTCCATGTCATTTTATGCCAATATTTCAGGTGCATCTTCTGGGGGTCGGATAATATTTGACTCGACAAAATGTCTGTTAATATATAGGCTGGTGATCAAAACATTTTTCGTGTACCGCCGGTCAAATCCATGTTGGTATAACCACCGGATGACTTGAGGCGTAAGTGACCCCCATGAGACTTGATCGATTCAAAAGCCAGCAATAAGGCAAAAAATTTTGGCTGTAAATTGGTAGATCAATATGGAAAACAAGTAAACAAGGAGAACAGGAGACGGACCGTTAAAACAAGTGATGTGGATCTAAAAGTGTGGTAGGAAAACAATATCAACAAAGGTAAAAGGAGTGATCTTATTGAGTCTTCCTAAAAGGTTTCCAAAAATTTCGCTGATGAATGATGAGTCTGAGCGAAATTTATTCACTTTTTCCAAAAGCTGGAATGAAGATAAGACGATAGGAGTGAGGCGTGAACAAGCAAGCAAAAATGAAGCGCTTTATTTAGCGAATTTCGGTGAAGATGATCACAACCCGTGTTCAATTCTGTCCGTGGTTTACCCCAAGGAATGAGTACCATGATGTACTTGTATATATCTGGTATTCAAGTAAAGCGTATGATTAAGGGGACTCGAGGACCAAACCTCTTCACGAGCCCGAAAAAGAGCGGGGTATCCAGCAATAGTATAAGTAGTATCTTTATGAGTAGTGTGGTGTTTCAAGGAAAAGGCACCCACTATGGAAAACTCCGTCACACAACGCTTTTGTGGCAAATGCAAAGTATTGCTCAGCAATAAAATCCCAGTGTATTTCAAAACCGTTGTTAAAAAATGACTAGTTAATTGGTCTTAATCACTGTGTGCAACTGAATAAAAACTCGTTGAAATCATTTTCAATCGTTTGGGAAAGCCGAAAGTAGTGAAGACCGGTTGGAAGCTCACACCACTTGTCTTACGATGGCCTTCGCAGTTTAGGTCATCTACTAAAGATGCAATATGACAAGGCTGAATTCGTTGATGTCCATGAGATGTCGCTATCGAATGTTGTGAAATTCTAGGGGAATTTCCTAATTGCTCAACAAAATCAGCTGGAATTGACTAAAAGGATAGTTAATTTCTATGTAACGCCTATGTTAGGGATAGGGCTAGGTAGAGTGGCTTCAGACCTACCACTTATATATTGTGAGTAGTTAAATGCAGGAGACACTGATCGATTTAGTGAGGTGACCGCCTTCTGAAGGAGCGGGTTCCCAAATATCTTATTTCAAACCCTTTTGTCTCACGTCTACGACTAAAAAATGCTGTCTACATTTCACAAGGGACAAGTCGTGATTGATGAGTCCGTCGGCCACGACAGTCACACGCTCCTCAATTCAGTAAGCACAGTAGTGATGTTTGGGAATACATGTAGTCTGTTACGTTTTTTCTCTGATCATTACAACCAGGTTAGCTAGGATACCCTATTATTCCTCAACATTGCTGGTAGACCCATTTTCGAACACGGTTTACAGAATAGAATCACACAGAAAAAGTCCACAAATTTCGTATATCTGATTGAGCATTTTTGACTCTCAAAGGAGGAGAGATACCTGTTAGTGAATAAACGTTTAGCTCTGGTTTTGTTGCTACAGGGGGAGAGTCATATAGCCGCAAAAGGCCAAAAATGGAGCCTCGTGGAAATGGAATGGCTCACCTTAATGGACGGAGACATATTTGGCGACAAACAATGGAAGCAATTTGAGCGTCCGGTACCAGCTGACCCCAAGTGATGAAGGCGGTCTTGAATAATTTAACGGCACAATCCTAGTTCTCTAGTTGGAGCAAAATTTCGAGGATGATGGGGGAAAGATGCCAACTTCTCAGGAGTGAGGGGTCAAACTTAGAAAGCGATTGATTAGATACACTGAGACCGAGGCTTTCCGACGCAATAAGGACAGAACCAAAATAAAGGTGTAACCACGTAGAGAAACTTGCTTTCCATATAACGATCCACCTCTGAAATTTATTGCATCATTGTGAATTAGTAACTGTGTGGCGCAATATGCACGAATTGTATCTATCAAACTTAAATCATTTTGTTTGTCCACACGGTTATTTTACGTGCACTGGTGGAATAGTGGTGACATGCTTGTTGCCTATGTCGACTCTCCGGATTCCAACATCCAACACTGCGGTGGCTATGCACTACTGCTGAGCTCTGTTAAGAGCACAGCTCGAGTCCAGTGCTTCTCACCGTTTGCTGTGAACCCATGAGAATAACTGCTTCAGGATAGGAGGATGAACTGTTTAGACGCGAATGTGACTTCGATGAACTCCCGACGATATGGAAAGCGCTAGCATCAGGGAGCCGGGTTAGGTTACTTTTCTTCTCCTCTAAAGATGCTACCGTACTGTGTGGCGCAATATGCACGAATTGTATCTATCAAACTTAAATCATTTTGTTTGTCCACACGGTTATTTTACGTGCACTGGTGGAATAGTGGTGACATGCTTGTTGCCTATGTCGACTCTCCGGATTCCAACATCCAACACTGCGGTGGCTATGCACTACTGCCTGAGCTCTGTAAGAGCACAGCTCGAGTCCAGTGCTTCTCACCGTTTGCTGTGAACTCATGAGAATAACTGCTTCAGGATAGGAGGATGAACTGTTTAGACGCGAATGTGACTTCGATGAACTCCCGACGATATGGAAAGCGCTAGCATCAGGGAACCGGGTTAGGTTACTGTTCTTCTCCTCTAAAGATGCTACCGTTTGGAGAAGTCATTCTCTCAGAACGGGCAATTAACTGGTCTCACGCAGTTTGCTTCAACGGCAAACTGCTAATTGACATAGAGGGGAGAACTGCTAGTTCTCCTATTAAGAAGAAGAAACTACCTCTTGGTAATGGCCATCAAGTTGAAAAAGCTTTGCTTTCTCCCAAAAATTTAAATTCGTGACATTAGACTGACGACAAATAGCATATATATATATATATCAGTGAAAGGAGGAAGGCCTGCGCTGCGGAGTTACTTATTAGGAAAAGCCAACTGACCGGTTGCAGACCGGTTACAGCAAAACTCTAATCTGCATCTTAGTTACAAAAACTGGACACCGATCTTCTCCCGAACGAGTCTTCTTGAACTTTCCTGGAGATTCATTGACTCCACTCATTCGTCGGTCAAATCTAAGCAAATGTTGCGAAGTGACTCTACGAATTCCGCAACAGATCTCCCTTTTTCAATAGACGCAAAGCGAAATTCTACGAACAATACATACTACTCGCGTGCCTCCCCATCAGTAGTATCACCGTTACATCCGTAGTCTATCCAAATAAGGTCGAAGATGGACTCCCTTTTGTTTTCGGCCAGAGCGTACCATCATGCAGACATAGAAAAACTTCCCAGAAGAAAGTGGCGTGAATAATCGTCAAACAATCGCCTCTTCATTCGGAACCGCGAAATAAAAATACATGCAGGTAATCTGGTATAGATCCTGGAGGCAGATTTATTCACCTGAGTCCGTCAACAATGCAGTCACTCTCAAAGTCAAGAGCACTAGGATGTGATGGCAATCAAAGTTCTAAAGCGATTTATTCAAATCTTCTGTATGCCCAAAAGTTCTAGCAAGCCGAATGTCACGAATGGGAAAACTTACGTTTCATAATTCCATTCTTCACTGTAAGAGACAGATAGCAGAACAGATATGTATTTGTAAGATGATTTTTTGGGTGAGGTGATTTAGTGGTTAGAGCGTAGATTTACTGACCAGAAGGTCCGTGGTTCGAACCCGACCTCTGCCTCTCGACTTCCCCAGTCTTGGCTTGGGCAATGTGATAATATCCCAGTTCTCATGCCCCCCTTCGGTTGGCATGTTAGCTATGCACCGTAAGGGTGTTACAGCTGAAAATATTTTGAACAGTGGTTTTTACTTGCGCGAATCGGTGTGCCCCGAGCAACTATGTTCTTCGAATTCCGAAAATGTGCACTAGACTCAAACGGTTCGAAGTGCGCAATTTTTATTGGTAAATTCTGCACTCAAAGAGGAGAAGTTTTGCCCACCGATGATTAGAAAGCGTTATAAGAAATCAAAGGTGATATGAATACAGCCTATGTTTTACTTCAGCTGCCTACTACAGAAACATCTGCCCGCTTTCTAAAGGTATTCTATAGAGGTTAGGTGGATGAAGCTGAGACAGGATCAAGGAAATATGTTTTAGCGAAATGCACTCATTTGCAAACACATTTTGTTTTGCGAGAGACTCAACTGGAACCCAGCTGAATCTCTCGTTTGTGATGTTCTCAGGCAACTGAATATGCTGCCCCAGGCCGCCTCATGTTTCACTCGCTACGATATTCGAGATATCGCAATACATGTATATACTTAATGCACTACTCATAAGGCTGCTGAAAATTCGTCGACAGCCCACGACCGGTTTCGCCTTTCTTCATCAGGTAGGCACAGTCCCCAAGTTTCCGTCAAACTTAGGTTCTACTTGTAACTAGATCGCAAGAAATTAGCGAACTACACTCATTTGCAAACCAATTTGGCTTTGCGAGAGATTCATCTGGAACCCAGCTAAATACATCGTTTGTGATGTTTCCAGTCAACTGAGTGTGCTTCTGTCGAGAACTTTTCGGCAACCTTATGAGTAGGGCATTACGGAGCCTGTCTTACTAGAGTTGCGAAGCAGCAACTGGAACGTTTCTCTCAAGCTAACAACAACTCTTTTCAAATATCACCATTTCACCATATAAACCTAGAAGGTCCGCTTCTATACGAAAAATGTATTTAAACTATCGATTCTTTGTCTGCTCTCCTCGGACAAGTTGATCGCTACACTTCCACATTCGTCACTGTATACAGATAATGCTTCCTGATCTCTCCAACTCAGACCAGTTTAACTAAGCTGAGTTTCGTCGGCTGAGTCCACCGTGCACTAGTGAAAACTGCATATTCAGTTTCATATTCAAGTTTCAAAAACTTGCTAACCATTAGATCGCAAAAGCCCTGGGGTACGGGTGGTCCCAAAGTGGTGTTATTTTCAAGCCAACTGTCACGGGATCAGGCAACATTAAGCTTTGTACTGAAGTGGAGAACATTGGTTGAGTGTACATTGATCCCGGTTCGAAGGAACAGAATACACTTCAGTCCATAACGAAGAGTTCGGTGACGTGAGGATTGCAGTTGTGGACGGTAGTCGACCGATATGTAGGCATGCTTATTAGTTAGTCCCATGAATGTCTAGTCAAGCTCACCACCACGAGGTGTTTTCAGCAACCTTGTGAGTAGTTTCCTTCGTGAAAATCACAATCACATACTTTCTAGTCCTTTTGGACGAGAAAATGGCTTCACCATATGACTCAACTGATTAACCCAACACAGGATACCGAAGGCTTTCATGCGCTGACAAATGACTTCGATTTTTTGCTCAAAGGTCTCGTCGTGGCAGATTACTTAACCGATGCCTACTCATTGTTGTTCTAATCTAAAATTCTGACAGACTCAGCCGACATGAGATCATTACTGCCTCTGTTGCCTAACAGTGCCGTTAGGTTTTGATTAGTTTGTCAGCACTAAAAGCTCGTCTTTTGGGAATCTTCAACTTCCGTACGCTTTGCGGGATCACCTGACTTCTGAAACATGAGTAGTAGTAGAATTAATGTGAATCTTGTTTTTTCAACCATTCTGGACTTTCGTAAATCGGTGGTGAAAATGATGGCAACTGCAAAGTGGACACATTCAATGAAACTACCAGACATTTCAAACATCTAAGATGGCCCTCATCAGTAATTGGCTGTCATTTTATATTTTATTTCGTCAAAAGTTGCCCGAGTTCCTGTCACCCAAGACATGTATGAGGTACGTCAAAGTCAGCCAAGCTCACAAATCGCTATTTCGTCCTGCCAACCAAGTGCACTTTCCCATTCACTGTTGTATCATCATCATCATCGTCATCATCATCATCGACAGCATGACATCAGTGTTCAACACCAATGCTTCACTGTCATACAACCGTGATTTATTTGGAACCCTTTTAAGAAAAAGAGTAAAGGTGGACGGGGAAGGGACTTAGTGCTAGCTAACCACAATCATTTAGAGGTGCCTATACCTCCAGACACTCACTCAGGCAATCTGGATAGAAACTGACAACGAGAACGCCACTGACATTGATTGGCAGCCATATCTTGTAGAATCTCCAACCAGGCACAGTGAGGATCACGCATTCCCCATCCTGGAAGGTGAGTAGCACCGACAGCACCCAAGCGTTTCGTGGTCTCATTCATACTCCTCCGCCAAGTCAAGGGTTGGTCACCTCTCTGTTTACATCACTCTGAATTGGATGTGAAAAACAGCACTCTCTTCGGCAAACGATAGTTCGGCACACGCACCACATGTCCTAACCAACGCAGCTTCTGATACTGGACACATTCTTCAATGGAAGTTCCCGTTGCACACAAGAAAACGCGCTTTCTAACTGCCTCGTTGCGGATTCGCCGACACCAACCCACACGAGCTATGGTTCTGAGACAACGATTGTCGAACACCTGAAGACGTCTCAGGTCCGCTGCTCGAATAGGCCAAGTCTCACAGCCATACAACAAAACAGCCCGTACTGTAGCTTGATACACACGTCCCTTCAGATTCAGGGATAAACCATTCTGACGCCATAGGTGTCTCAAGTTAACAAACGCGGCCCGAGCCTTGCAGATTCGTGCATTCACCTCATCTGACACACTAGCATACCGAGCCAAGACGGTGGGATGACGGCCATCTGAGTGCTTGATCGTGAAATACATACTCTTGAAAATCGGGTAAGTCAGACTGGCTTTACCGCACACCCAAAGCTATGGGCAATTAGCACACCCGCTAAAAATCTTCAATCTAGAGCAGGTCGACGTACACGTGTGAAACCGACAACTGAATACGTGCGGGTTTCGCTGACGACCCTCAAAATTCACTGACTCGCAGCAGCACTGGGGTAGTCATGGGGTATGAATGTCAGAAATGAGCTTACTTCCAATCACGTACAATAGTTGACGTTGCTACATCCTGTTTAACTGAGAGCTAATCATGCTAATGAACGTCGGAGCGTTCAGTCACTTGTCTGAGGATCGCTGGTTCGAATCCCTTTTAGTTTTATCAGATACACATTTCCGATGTTATTCAATAGGAATGAAACAGCTGTACAGTGCTTCTCGGCTTTTCAGTATAGACCTGCTTTAGTGACTGGACTAAATCTCCCTATAGCAGATAGCTGAAAAGGAATGTGATCCAAAAAAGCTACTGACCTGAAAATAATTGATAAAAGATTCAGTAAACCACAACCGTGGCAAACAAACTAATGAAACGTAGGATCCAAAAGCACATCTAATTTCGATTTATTGGGCTATAATGAATCGGTTTGTAACTTACGGGTTGTCCGATACTTGAACTCTTCTGAAACAAGAACGAATGATTGAATTCGATCAACATGATGTCACACTAGATAGTTTGAGCTAGTGAATGCGTAGCCATTTTAGTTAAATTAATACTCACCTGCGAGATGAGCTATATAAAGAATGTTGAAATCGTCAGTTGTGGACCCATCGACTGAAATAGCTAATGTGTATGCAGCTGGGGCTGTTCTACAAAGCATCCTAGTTCTTACAGCTAATCATTCAGCTTTGATTCGACAGGATTCTTGAGTTCTCGGAAGACACTCGATTCTAGGTGATGGTGTACTCTGTCAGCACGCCATGTAAAAGGTTCATATTTTTGGAACGATACCATTAATGATTGTTACCGGATTGTCTGACAAAAAGAATCCCTTCCAAAACCATATGCTCCATCTCGACTATTAAAAAGTTTTCTCACATGGTCGTGGCTGCCATTTCCAGCGTCGGGTTCATGGCCCTTGCGGCCAGCAGATTTTGGAACTCTAGGTGGCGTACAATCATTTGTGTACCCGAAACATCACGTGAAATTCGAGGATTTTATAATGCTCGCACCCTACTCGGTATGAGTGAGCAGCTACTCGTCCCACGAATAGCTTAAATTTTGCGCTACTCATAAATTTAAAGTAGCTGAGAAGCTTAAGTATAATTGGATGTAGAACCGCGAAGTGCTGAATCTCGTCAAATGGGTATTCACCGGAGTGATCGAGACATGATTTTCAGACAAAAATGTTCGTTACCAGATTGTTTGTTAAAACTGCTCCGGTGCTGAAATAATCGGAATGGAGGCTCGCACTTCGGGAAGCACAGCCTTAATCGCCTATTTCTGCCAAGTCGACTCAAGTAAGAATTTTTTTAGGATGATAAGTTTCCATGTGCTCCTGAGGATGCGCAATGAATTTTTGAAAATCCGCCGAAATTTCACACTCAAAACACGACGCCTGAGTGAGAACTTCTCATCAATCTTCAGTTTAACAAGAACATCGTGGAACTCACCTTGTGCCAGACTCAAATTAGCGGCTGTTTGTGTAAGATTCCGAAAAAGTGACTGGTTGTTAAAGGAAGTAGAAACCAAACTCACGGATCAAAGTTATTGGGTGTATTCGACTAATACCTAAGGAGTTCAGATCTTTTTTCTCAAAAGTATAAGGAATTGATCGAACACGTTGTTTAAAAATTTATAAAAACGTTAATAAAAATAATCGGAACCTTCGCTGATGAAGTCAGCATTTCAGTGGCGTTGTTGCCATCCGATGTTAACCCGGATATGATCTTTCACGAAATGGTTATTTGTTGTTCACTCAAACATTATTTAGGTCCTAGCTGCGATTACGTTTTATCCCAGGTTTCTAGCAAATTATTAAACCGCTTTCGTCGCAGGCATTTTGGGAATGAAGCGCTCAAAGATTTCAACGAGGATGCGTACATCGAAATAGGATCAACCGAGAAGAACCAGTCTTCAGGCATTTGGTGAAGCTTGCTGGAGGCCTTTTGGGCCCCTGAAAGATGGGTGACTAATTGGACTCGCAAGTATATCAACTATGTGAAAGTGTCAGTTTTGCTATTCACTGATATGCCTGTTCGCGCCGCTCTTCTGGAGTTCCGTCAGCTGCCGTCCCCCACTCACAAGTTCCCAGTGGGCTATCTAGTCCAACCACAGTGTAGCGCAACTATTCTAAAGGGAGACCCTTACAGGTATCATGGAACGTCTTCTAATGTGAAAATTCATTTCGTAGAACTGTTCATCGTTCGAATAGGGCAATTTTCGATGTCAGCCGAAGTCGTGGGGTCCTTGAGGGGGTTAAAACGTTACCGCATCCTAAGTTTAACGTGAATTTTTGAGAATATCTCTCTTCAAGTGGTCCGGATTCCTGTTTACAGCCTCCATGGATGTTTGACCAGGTTGGTTCCTAATGGTTTCACGTGTAACATTCCGTTTTCGGACTGTCGGATTTGAAAAATTTGGGAACTTGGAAATTACCTAGACCACACACCGCAAAAGCTATGTAATCCAAGTGAGACGTCTCTCACAGGCTCCTGTCCTGTTTCCACTGAACAAGGAACGCTGACCACTGTTCAAACATAAAACGCGACTCATAGGGTTGCTAAAAAACCCCCTGAAGCGGGAGATTTTGCGACATCTAGTCGAATCTTTTGTCAAAACCAAAACCATGTCCAAATGAGAGAATATTTATCTAAATGGTGACTTGTTTTTATGTTTAGTTTCTACTGGTTCCCTGTCGCTGGAGGTTCATGTTTTGATCAGTTTCCAACAGGTTAACCAAGTTTGAAGGAAATTGATTTCGTTTCACAGATGAGACTATTTTGAACATCAAACACCGATCGATAGTTCCTGGTTGGTCCACTAAACTGGGCCCTTTGCCTGGTCCTAATTGCAGTGAGATTGATACACAAAACAACAACGAGGCAGACACAGCTCACCATCAATAGCCCGTTGAATTTCTGCATAGCAAAAATGATAGGTTGAACCGGAACAAAACAAATCAAGAGTTCATTTTGTTGAAGGAAATAATGAAAAATGTTCACTTGTGCAGTTTTATAGACGGGCGCCGACCATTGGTCGACGATGACCACTATAGGTTAGGTAGGGATGCTAACCATAAAAAATTCCAAAGAATGTGTTTCTATCAACAGGTCATCATGGCAACGGACGGTTTCCAGTTATTTCCGCAATGCGTTAATCTTCATTCCCAGGCTCCATGTTATTAGAATCTAATAAGTGAAAAAGATTACTCAAATAGTTCCTGAAAATTCGTCCAAGGAGCATAACCGATTTCGTGCGATAGTTTCGGGTTCTTCAGGTACTGGCTTTCCCCGCGTGTTCGTCGACACTATTTGCTGCTTGAACAATGGAATAAGCCAGAGAATCAGCTGGGATTCAGGTGACACTTCGGTGGAAACCAAACTGGTGTGGAAATGAGTGTTGTTCACAAATTTCGTGCAATTTCGATTCGAGGGGAAAATAAGATTAACTTGACTGCTTCAAACGGAGGGGCCCAAAGCAGCAGAAGAAACTAGTCGTGGGCTGTCGAAACTTTTCCAGCAATCTAATGAGCAGTTCCCTTGCTGAAGATTTACTACTATCTGTCGAATATGACGCGGCCTTTTTCAGCACAATGAGGTAAAGAATATCGTGAACAAGAAATTCAGCTGCGAGTCAACTGATTCTCCCGTAGAAAAACAATTTGGTATGCTAACAAGTGTTTTGGTGGAAGCTAAAACCGTGCTTTAGTTTTGCTATTCCTGGTCTTCCGCTGAAGGCCCCACTGGAGAAGCGAAATCTCTTTCAAGGAATCACCAGTTTTACAGAAAATATCTCGTAGAGAGCCCTGAAAGTCAAAATCGAATTGGGGGTTCGTGATAATGAATAAAATCTGCACTGTATAGTGGGGTCCTTTCAGAAGAGAAAGTACGTAAGGACTCATGTAAGGACTTAAGGACGTAAGTACCTAAGGATTACGGACCTTCAGGTTAGTAAGTTTGCCCCTTGTTCACTGAGATATTTTGATCTCTGGCACCATAGTGACGATAAGGAATGGCAGATGTCACAGATAGCCAATTTCGGTCGTGCTATATACGGTAAATAAAGTGCTCAGGATAGTACTATCAGGTGACACGATGTCACACTGATTAACCCCAGTTCTGCTTGTGTAAGAACTAGAACATCTCACGATGATGCCCACAGTCCTTTGTCGCAGCGCGGGGCCCACTGCGGAACCACACGTTGTCGTTGGTTGTTGTAAGATCATTAAACTGCCTAAATTACAAGAGCAAATGACCGACCACATGTACTTTTCAACCAACCTCTGTATATAGGGAACTTGAGTATGGAAGAACCTGTGGCCGATGCGCAACTGCTGAGTGGCTGAGTACAACCTGAAGGAAATGCCTGGACCGGGGCCACCGAGGATGGAGGCTCACTTCTTGTAGGTGATTCTTAATATACGTAATGTAATTGACTGGTCTTTAAATCGGTTGACTGACATACTGGAACTTTAGTCGTTTCATCCAACCCCTGCATATCGGTCAGTAGGTTAAGCACTTCTCCTGGCTGCATTCTGAACTGTGTGTGAGACTGGAATGCGTACACCAGAAAATGATCAGAAAATGGCTTTGAGTAGTCAGATGGTCTGACCTACTAACTGATCATATCGCACTTACCAAACGATGCCTGACCCAACGCTAAAAATTAGAACGTAGGAAGTAGACATGGATGCATTATTCGTGAAAAATAATACCTAAAATCAATAACAGATGAAAGATTTATGTACTACTGATGAAATATTGTTTAGTCTTGGACAATGAACTGAACTTGTTTAGTATTAGATGATGCTGAAGTGCATGTACTTGGTGAAAACCAAGTATGTAAAGATTCTCGAATATGTCACAAAATTTTCCTTCATCTCATTTGGTTTCTTTGAAGCATACTTCTAAGTATGGTTGACTGAAAGTCGGTGCTTGTTTTTGTAACAGTGTAACAACGTATACTACTCATGGAGCATGCGAGTAGACCACGATCTAGAGTCCAAGCCCCAAACCGCATCTGATGGTAGGTGAGGGCTACTACGGATATCATGGAATCACTTTGTAGTGTTTACTTAGTAGTGTTTAACAGCCAATGATTTTCTTCGAAACTTCAAGAGGACGCTTTAGAATGTCCCCTCTGTTCAGATGAGAGGTTTTACATTCATGTTTAATGAGTTGTGACCGTTTTGTTCGTGTTTCCCAGCAGCAAAGAACGCTGCTTCGTTCAACGGTAGCTTAATCGGTAATGGTTATTTTACATTTTTTGGGATCGACCATCCAGAGTGTCTTGAGCTTGCAACCAGGTTAAGTATGTACCCTGTGTTAACCCCGTGTTAACCCCGACAAATGCACGCCTACCATTTGTTCGGTTATAACACTTTCGAAGCAAGTTGACAAACTAAAAAGTTTCTGATGTAGAGTGAATCCAAAAAAGGCTTTCAAACAAAATAGGCACCCTCTTGGCTTTGCAAACGTTAAATCAGATTGACGGAGTGATCACAAAATGTTTTCGTATATCTGTGCCAGACTAGGATATTTGAGAGCGAAATCAGCTCCTCGGACAATTTCGGGAGCATCTCCCTGTGGCTGACCAACCAATTTAACTTCTGGGTTGGTATTCAAGATTTTATTGCTTACTGTTTTATTGGTTTACCTAATCAGCAGTATATATTGACGTGGGTTCTAGCGTGGCAGGTCTTATTGTCCTGATCAACCATTGGGGCTTGAAAATTCCTGGTCAACCGACTCGCTTGATGGAAACTTCATCATCATCACCATCATTGTCAGCTGCAATAACCGCGTACTCGTCGTACCGTGGTTGTAGCTGCCGCAGTTTCGTTCACCGGTCATTTGGGGGGGGGGGTAGGTAGCTGCGCATTGCAGGCGGGAGATGATTAATTGGTGCATAAATCCAGCACTGTCAGTGGGCTGTCAAGGGGGGGGTTGGAAAAGGACTATGCATTGAAGGCAATAGCTTGGATGCACGAGCGCCATTGAGGGCGCGACTGGGCCATTTCTGACAATGTCTCTGACCATTGATGTGGTCCGCCTCGGAATCTTATCCAGGAAGACGGCAGTGACCAGCGCAGCTGAGTTTTCTGGTAATGGCTTTCATACTTCGCTGCCAAGTCATTGTTTGACCGCCTCTGGCTCTGTCTCCCGAATACTGGTCGACGTACTTCAGAATTGCTGATCCGGTGTTCCCACCACCATCGGACAGTGCTCCGAAGACATCGATGATCAAACACTGAAAGTCTTTTGACGTCCTCAGCTCGCAGTGGCCAGGTTTCTGATCCGTATGGCAACATATGGATCACGCCGCAGCATTGTAAACTCAACCCTTGACTGACAAGGTGATCTCACGCCTATGCCACAGGTAATGCAGATTCACGAAAGCTGCTTTGGGCTTACCAATCTGGATGGAAATATCATCTTTCTCGAGACCACTGGGACTGATACAGCTGTCCAAGTAAACAAATTTGTCTACTACCTGAATCGGTTTATCCGCAGGCATGAGGCTAGGGTTCGAGCCCAACCAGTCCTGTAGTAGCACTTCACACTTTGCCGGTGTGAAGCGCATGCCATTCGAGTATGCCTACGTCCTTCTTTGGTGTGGGGGGAGGGTGGATGAAGAGCGGGCTTCTTCGTAAAACAAGCCCTACGTAGCAGCAGATGAGCATCAGAAACAGGAATGCATTATTTTCACAAAATAGATGGCAGCCAAAATCCGAATCAAACCGAAGTGTCTGGAGTAGATTATTATCTGAAAGTGATAAGATACTTCGATATTGCAGAAAATTCCCGCCTGGCTGCGTTGCAGTTTGAGCTGAAACTCTCAGATCAATGGATGTGTCTTGAGCATTCAAAATAGAAGAACGTGAGGTAGATTATTCCGCCCTCTTCCAAGCTGAAGTGTCGGTTCTAAAACCTTCCCTACTACAGGATGCCATCTTGTTCTTGTGAATGTTAGACTACAATGGTATCACAACTGGTCGATACACAAACTTGGACATATCACGGGATTTGTATAAAAAAGTATAGCGAAGATGATGTTTCTTACATTCAGTTGAATACGACGGGCGAAAAATCCTTTCTGCAAATCCGTGTATTTCGTCATTTACTCACATTTTGGTGTTTAAGCTGTGGCGGTTGAAGTTTAGGAATTAAGTCTTTCTAATGAACCACGAAACGGGTGGACTGTCGAAGAGTGCTCAGAAATCTTATAAGTGGTGTGTTCAGTCCTTGCTTTGACGCACGAATAATCAGAGTAAAATAGTGAATTACGGAACAAGGAAAAAATAAAGCTTCTGTCCTGGTACGATTGCGAAAGGAAATTGTCTTTGCTAAGGTTTTCGTATCCGGTAGACAGCTTGGAAAATCGATCATGACTGAGCATACACGTGATTACCGGTGTGATCACTGCGTCGTCATTCGTTAACCAAGATCTGTGGTTATTCTGGACAGATTTACAACCGGGTCAGTACTTGGTGCACCAGTGTTTTTAAAATAGAACTGTACCAATTCCGAGAGGTTTACCCGATCGATTGAGCTGAATAAACAAACTCCAATTCGGAAATGGCACTTTTCTTGTGTGATAGTATTCGTGTGACAGTGGTGCGAATTCAAAACTTCATGGAGTTGTAGAAGACGTCTACTGCTTACGACAAGAATTAAACAGATTTGTCTTCTTGGGTTTTCACCGATTTTGGCCCATTCACCAGCCATTATTCACACTGAAACCCAAAAATGCCTGCTGGAAACACTGTCTAGCCCATCAGATGGCCGATTTATTTCAGAGGAGAGATAAGACTAAGGAAACGTCCAACTTGTTGACTACCACTCCATGAGCACGAATGGTAAACTAACCCGTCATAGTATTGACTTCCTTATCTGGAATCCGCTTAACTGAGCAGACAGCCTTGGGTATACTTAAGCACGACTCTTTGGAGGTTCCCACGATCAAAAAGCTTATCAAGTGTGGCATGTTTGAAGGACAGGGCGGAGCGATTCACTACCTGAGTTCCAAATTCATCGTCTTCGCTGTTTTGTGGAACCCATCGAAGCCAGCGGTTTTCGATCATGCTCACCTTACTCAACGAAGCGCCAGTTCCTGAGCCTCTAGGCAACGAACGCTGCTGAACATCACACAGGATCACCATGGCTCCGTAGTGGGCATGACCCACAAATGTGCTACAATAACGGGTATTTGAAATGATCACCTCAGACTTGGTAAAATAATCCTGCGTTATAGGCAGAAAAATTGTTGAACTATGTTCATGTGGGAACAAACTCACATTCCCACAGCGATTAAGGCTTGAAATGAGGTTGCTGTTAGGTATCCCGCAAAAATGAATCATTTTGTAGTCTCTCAGACTTACTGATTTACCACAGCGACCGTTGGCAAGTTACCAGTCATGAGAGCCAAGCGACTAATGGGGCGAGAATTGATCGAACTTGGAAGGTCGACCGCTCGGTAGTTCAGGATAGTTTTGGGAAACATACGAATAGTTCTTTGCGTTCACTTACTTGCCACGTTAATCGATGAACCTGGATGTAAGGTGTAAGGGAGGAACATTCATTTCTATCCCAATTTACAGGAAATAAAGTGTCTTTGAGAACCAATGGCTAGACGAACGCAAGTTTGTAATCGGTTGTCTTCTGTTAGTTCAAATCAATCAAGGAGACTATCAGGAAGGTCAGGCATTTCATAGAGGCACGATCGATGTTGATGGGTGTCCACTAACGCATATCAGACAGCCTGGATCAATGTCAGAATGTCCCCTTTAAATAGCGTGGGGCCGTTGTAACGTTTGCTCTGGCGCTCGCACGCAGTCACGTTCTCGTACTCGCTTGTTCGGAATATAGCTGTTGTGTCCCATTCTGTGAGTCTTTTTTCTCCGGCACTGGGCACTGAATCAGGATATCGGCAGACACCACAGGTCGGCGAATCAGCAGAGATAACAGAGACATTACCATGAGGACATTGGGCTTGTTAGATACGTTGGAATTTAATGCGGATAACTGTTTCTCTCATGCGGAAGATATGGCTTGGTATGTGGTAGCGTCAGTCAGGGACATCTTATTTAGGGGAACTAGACTGGAGCAAAGACTCATCTAAGACCCCACAACGTCTCGTGTTAATACTAATTTATTTTTCACGGGAGACGGGGAGAGATGTCTCAGTGGTTAGTGCACAAATTTACCGACCGGAAGGTCCTTGGTTCGAACCCGACTTCTGCATCTCCACTTCCTCTGTCTAGGTGTGGTAAAGCTAGTAGTATCCTGGCTCTCGTGTATCCTCCGGATGTCTTGACAGTCAGGCACCGAAAGCGCACCAACACCAAAGCACTGTATTGATTATTATCATGGGAGACTCATCTGAAACCCAGCTGAATGTCTCGTTTCGAATATCGTTCGACTGGATATGGTGCACCAGACCGCCTAATGTTTAATTCGCTACGCTATTGGAGAAATCGCAACGCACTGTGTAGACGTAACACACTAATGATGAAGTCAGTACCGCAGGTACTACTGGCTGACCGGAAGTTTTATTTTTCATGAAAATGGAGAAAAGCGAATGACCAGCTGTCAAATATAGACATAGATTTGCTTTTTGACAGCATCACTTGGACTCGCGCTAGAAAAATTTTATGAGATTAGCCTTTAAAGATGGGCACCAGCAGATTTGATTAACCGTCCGATTTATCCGTTATTGTAGCTCTACCATCCTGATACACCAACATTGGAATAATGCGTTTCAAACAAAAGGATAGAATAGGTTACCACACACATACGTTGATTGCCTAGCTGACACCACCACCCTTATGGTCACTGAAAACATTTCGACAACCCACGACCGGTTTCGCCCTTCTTCGAACTCATCAAGTAGGAGCGATCCCCATGTTCCAGGCTTATTGAGTGTGTGGTGTCAGCGAAGACTAAATGCGCGTTGCAGCCGAAGATATTGGATGGAAAGATACGTGAATTTGGCTTTGTTTTGGGGTCTGGTTGTCTTCATTCGTAACAGTCTGACGTATCTTTCGCAAACTTCGATGGGTCACTGAAACCAAATGGTGACGTTTCTTGATTGACCACTCTAATCACAGCTACTGTCTGACCCAACATCCATGTCCTACTCACAGTGTAAATTTTAGTCATCTTCATTGTCCAAGTCATCAAAGATTGTGGAGTGAACTATTGTCCCGTCTCAAAACTTACAGAGTGTGGAACTCTGTTATAAGTGTGAATTTTGGTCATCTTCACTGTCCAAGTCATCAAAGATTGCAGAGTGACCTACTGTCCCGTCTAAAAACTTACAGAGTGTGGAACTCTGTTATATGTCCTGCTTTTAATGCATGACCCGAAATTGTCGCTCTTTTGATCAAAGCATGCTATTCACTTGCACTTCCCACGCTTTCTCTCTACCTTCTTGTGCTCATTGTTTCTTTCGATTTTGCCTGTTTAGGGGGAACTTTTGTCTGATTGGTCCATGGTTCGCCTCAAAACCCAGACGCCCAGTAACCTAGACGAACCTGTGTCAAAAATGAACTGTTGTCAAGGGACTGTTCCTAAAAAGCTATATTTTTCTTTCGATTTTTCCTGTTTAGAGGGAACTTTGTCTGATTGCTCCTTGGTTTGCCTCAAAACCCGGACGCCCGGTAACCTAGACGAATCTGTGTCAAAAATGAACTGTTGTCAAAGGACTCTTCCTAAAAAGCTCTAGAATCGAAAGAGAAAGACAAGTTTTCACGAACGACATCCCAGATAATTCGCTCTTGATTCGCAGTGATGAGCCCCAAGACGCGCAGAATGTTGCCCGATACTACTTTGTTCGATGAATCTTGAAATTTGTTGAATCTTTGAAATCGTCCATCCCTATCCACACGTGATCGCTGTTTCCAGGGTGAGGACTTACCATGCTGTACGTGCGCAAATGATATGCAAATTAAAATTCTCAACAAATTATCCCACTGAACCAAACTGAACAAAACTCTACCTACTATTTCAAACATTACTCACTAGGTTACTGAAAAAAACTTATGAGTAGTGTGCTGTTTTAAGGAAATATACCGCGATGTACCAACACATTGGTTGGCTTTTGTGTAAACCATTCGGTTAAAGAACATGATAATCAAGATATTTAGTTGTAATTTGTAATTTGCAGATCAATATTAATCACCAAAGTTTGGATTTTAGCAGGTTACTATCAGTCACTGTCAGTTGTTTTAGACCACACTGAGCTGGAAGCCCCGGACTCAGCCTAACTCAATAAAGCATCACACCTCAAAACAACACCTGATTCACAATCAGTGAAATTAAAAAGAGGCGCGCATTCTGTGGGGCATAAGTGTAGTCAAAAAATAATTCCGTGGGTCTGAGCATTGTCCAAGTCAAAACACAGCTAGAGTAGAGTAGCTCACAGATGAAGAGATCTGAAGACGAAAACCAGATAAACCAGGGTCTGTGGACAAAGCCGATCGGCCTGTGCGGCCGAGTCACGTTATCAAACCAGAAGGATATCGGGCAGTGCGTGTACAAACACTTTATGAATGGACGGATTCTAGGTATGTTTGCACCAATCCCAGTCACCTCATTCTTGATTGGACAATGATACTGAACGAATCTCGGTAGATAGATAAGGTAGTGTTTGAGTTATTGGGTGCGGTGTTGTGACTAATCGTATGGACCGTAGCAGTCTAGTAAGTGAGCATTTCGCTGGACGTTGAAATCCTTTATCGGACTTCCAAAAATGCCTTCCAGGAGAAGCTGTATTCTTGTGATCTCTCACAACGGACTTCCTTTGGACAAAAGCCTTGAATTAGCCTCAAAACTAAGCGCGTTAGCTTCCGCCTCAGCTTTTTTTGATCAGAATATCCCAGAAAACTGACTAGAAATATCATAAGCACTTGTGCACTCAGTCATTTTCATTTGTGCGTTGAATTCGCAAGTGTCACACGTTTGATACAGCTATTCTATCCCAATACAGTAGTGTGCTTTTTAATGAAGATTTACTTTTATGATTGAGACTAATTTATGCGGAATAGCCGAGAGGCAAAATAAGGCATTTTGATCCCCTGGGGGCGTACTTACGTGTTGCAAAGAAACGAATAACTTAAAAGAAAGACAGACGGGGCTAGCTAATGTACAACTATATAGAATATATTGAGCTCATAAATTCAGGAATTCGGAGTTTGAACTCGATGAGCTGCACCATCGTCTGTTGGAAGCGCCTGATATGGTGTTTGAGCACCGAGAACTTAGAATAAATCAAGCATATTTAAGAAGGGGACGGGCAACTAAGCACAAGCGTTCCAAGGGAATTAGGTCTTCAAAAATGTTGACTACATCAGTGGTGTTGAATAGCCCAGATCTCGCGTGGATCATCTGCCCACATTTCGCGGAATCAGAATCTGCCTGAGTATCAGTCATGCCAGGCTAAACACTCCACCCACCACAACTAAGAAGGAGACTGATTTGTATGCAACTTGTAAGTAACACTGCGTGTTGCATGCTACTTAATACCAAACGGACGTTACGCGTGGCACATGATTTGGCACCTCTACCTCTCACAAAGGAAGGCCAGAATCTCGGTACCGATTTGTGGCTTTCAGTCTTTTAACAAGTTCTCGCAGCGTTGTCACTTTCGCAGAAATCGTGTGGTCATTTGTTGAGATATGAGAAAAACCAACACTAACTTGAGGGTGTGAGCCAGACCACAGAAACAGGACACACACGAGTGCTTACCCAACCCTCACATAAGCCTACCGTGTGAACCTCGGTGAATCCTACGAGCCACACACCTGAATGGGTCACTATGTGCGCGACCAAATCGGCAGACTTCTATCTAAGCCCTGCGAATACCACTAACCAGATGCATCGTAATTCACGAACCTCAGCGTAGATGAGCTTCAGGGAAAAACACCCCCGACTGGGTGAATGGTTTTCTGGCATTCAGATGAAATGAAAAAAAGCACTGAAAAGTCTAATCAGGATAATGCGTCAGCGTCAGACGGCCGCTTAGTATTTGCACAATGGAATTGAATTCTCGAAAGCTACGGGATTTTCAGGCTTGCTACTTCATGTATAATGTATATGTTCCTGTATTATTGAAAATCATCTTCTATGGCAATTTGTTTAAGTGAGCGAATCCTCAAGGTCAATAAACACCACCGACTGTGGGTACGTCGCCTAATGCAATAAAAAATCGCGATTTGTGGAAAACGTTGACTCACTTACAATGGACCAAACTTTTAGATAGTTTTCCACCCGAAACAATTCCCTGAGCATTCTAGAATCTACATGGCCTTTGAAGATCCAAAATACGCGTAGGTGCATTCGTTTAAACAAATTTCGGTCGATGATTCCTGTTGCCAGTTAAAATTTTGTAGTCCACGTTCATTATTTGCTAAATATCGTGCACGTTTGCCCTCAAAAAGCCGAGTTTTCCATCACGGGTTGCGAATTATGCTAGGAAGACCCAGAGGTTTACCGATTAGCAACATGGAACCTACGTCGGTCATAGCGAACAGCCGAACTAACCTAACTGACGCACACCACGAACATGCGGCTACGTGTACACGATGCATACTCAACATAGCCGGTCCACACTTCTGGCGGTAGTTGTATATATCCTGAGTGGTAAGAATCTTGCCGAATTCATCCACCACAAACTGCCGCACCTCAGATTAAGGCGTTCCATATATCAGAAGGGACTTGCAGGTGCCCAACTCTTCTTCGGTTAGCCATTGATTAACTGGAAGCCGGTCGTACAGAATCTTTGACGACTTGTGGTTGTGTTCAAGAAAATAAGAGGTGACTGCCAGTTAGTTCCTTTGCCTCCGTAGACAAAACCGCACTGGGCAGCTGGTGCTTCGCGTANGTGAAGGAGGGAAACAATACAGTCAGAAAGTTCTCATTGAACGCTTCTGAAGCCACTTCCGAAGCTATAGCACACTAAGTTCAAAGCCGAATGTGCGCCAAAAATTTCGAAAAGTGATCCATTAAAACAAATCACAGAAAAGGTGATGGCAAATGAGGGTGATTTTTGGAATGAGCACACATGCAAAGAAGTACAACATTTTGACGTTGAAGTTTTTACTTCACCCACAAGAGTTTTGCAGTAAAATGCATTGTGCGTCGAAAGTGCGCACGTTAGACGAGAGAAGGCTGGAATCTACGGTTGGGACGACAAATGTAGCATTGGTTGTAGTTGGTTGCAGGATTTGTTAGTATTCACGTTCACATCGCTCTCGTTTGAGCAGTCCTTTTGTCCCGCGGCAACCACTCTGGTGAGTGTACACCAAGGGAGAACCACAAGACCCGAGTTTTGCTCTTAGTCAAACTGATCACCAGTGCATATCCTAGGCCGTGTCAGGGTTTGAAATCCACACATCCGATAGGGAATTTTTAAGGCCAAAACAGAGCGTAGTGGAATAATTTGTTGTAATCAGACGTTTCGGTTGCCGTGGGCAACGTTCTTCGAGGATTTCTACAAGTGCTCTGAGAAACCCACATGCGGCGCGAGCATGTTACCACTACTCGACGCGTATGAATTTCCACGTTTGAACAGGCAGTGTTTCATTCATTTTGTGATTGTTAGTTGTCTCAAATCGTCGGTTGTTTGACCACGCTGATCTGATCTACTGTACAGAGACTGGCAGCTAAAAAACGATCGGTTTGATAAACCTGGTGGGGGAATGGGTGATCACCTTGCTCATTGTGTGTACGTGGTTCAAATTCCCTCATGTTCAAGTACAGTCGACAATGATTTAGCGCTGCCTCCCTGAATGACCAAGAAGGGTGGGCAAATCCCGGCCGTCACCATCATGACTTACAACAACATATCAGTAATACATACTGATGCTTAGCTTCCGGTGGAAGAACCGTTCAGACGAGATTACTTATTCTACAGATCTACAGAGTGGGAGGGTTGAAAGCTCTCCCACAGACCTATATTTCGCGCTAAAGGGAAAGTGGTCTTGTAGCTGGATCGACCAAGAGCATTTAATTAGCTAAAAGTCATGGTTGGACGAAGTGAGCCAGATAACACATTGAGCGAGTGCGAGTTCTTACGAATGACTGCATGCGTGACTTCTCACTGGTCAATCAATACGTGATCAATACGTCACGTGGTTTCAGTGGATCAGTGGTTGTCACTCAGCTGCCTTGTATGAACAGTTGAATTTGTTCAACCTAGAACGAAGTGACTGGTATATCTAACTCCACTAGTGGCTACCCACGGACTGCCCTTGTTATATTGATCCACTGACCTGCATGTCAGGTTCCCCCAGCCAGGTATCACCACAGACCCTTGAAACTTGAGAGGAACAAGATTTCAGTGCTAATCCAAACGATTGTGCAAGATCTGAAAACTGCCCAAAAGCGCGTGATATGAACACAAATTTCACAAATTTGTCAGCCAAATACAGCTGGAAAGTGGTGCAGAAATTCTTAAGGAACCTTGGCGCTACCTGACTGGGAAGTTTCCACGGTGAGGGGCGGGGGCAAATCAATCGACGGAACGAGGAGAGTTACCGGGTCATCGACCGAGGCGTTGGACTCAGTCGTGAACACGGTAGTTTGTTTAGAAATGGCAATTCAGGTGCGATGGCAACGTATTCGCTTATCGGGTCAGATGTTCGGAGTTCGGCTTCCGTCATGGCCAAGAGTATGCGATCCTGGTGACCGATTATGGTGTTACATCTCTTTTGGGCTTATTAACCATCATTCTTTGAATTCAGACTATTCACGAGGTTGTACCTGATGAAAAATGGGGCCTTCTTCTTCATTTGGCCGGCTAATAAGGGAACAGGAAGGCGACATCCAAGTTTGAGGAAGAAATATCGAAAGCTAATCCTTCAATCAATGTATGTTGTCTCAAAACTACGAATAATCGCGTTCTCCCCGACTGGATGGTCTCAGCATTCGTTTGGCTTCGGACAAATTCACCAGGGCAAGGAGCTTCATTGCGGGTTCCTATAAGTTCAACGGCTACCTGATTATTGACTAGCCTGGTATGATGTGTGCGTAAACAAGCAGTTGTGTTGGACTGGGACCCAGTCTACTGAAATGCATCCAGTAGTTATTGTAACCTTATATCCAAGTTACATCTGGTTTAACTCACCATAACCGATATACAGGTCTTCTGAGGCAAGAATGTGAACAATAAAGTGGATAAAAATCGGATTTCAATCGGTTAACCTCTAGCCATAGATAACCGAATATGAAGGCGAAACAGGTACTTACGTCTTGTCGCCTCAGCTGCTACTGTAGGTAACAAGGGTGTGTCACACAGGTAAATATTTGATTAGACTTGTGACTGGTTTCATCATCATCATCATCGTCATCATCATCATCATCATCATCATCATCGCCATCATCATCATCATCATCATCATCATCATCATCACTGATAGCAACACCAAATGAGAACATTGGTACTTCACTGGCGTACAGCACAGATCAAGAGGAAGCGAGTCCAGCGTACAAACAAGAGCAGTCCGTTATTGTGCTTGTCTCACAGCGCGAAGGTTTAAGGGTGTCAGACGAACTGAGGGATGGGGTTTGAAGAATGTCTTCGAAGCATCGGCAGGTGTGGTGGTGAGTGAGTCAACCGTAGAT
>NW_008752095.1:72043-105588 GCF_000715545.1 Opisthorchis viverrini | reverse complement strand
ACGCTGCAGAAACAAACAAAGGATGGCTCGCAAAGTATCCGGTAGCATTTCCGGTGGACGTAGAGCACCACAGTCCAGAATGTTGGCAATTCCAGTTGTTGACACAAGCATTAGGAGGCAAGCAATACGAGAATAAATAAGAGAATGGAAGCAAGTGGAGGCAGAGTTGAAACTGTAGGTCTTAAGTAACTCAGCACGTGAAGTTGCTGAATTCTGCCTTATTCAGCATGCCAAATACGGTTCACGGTGGCGTGGTTTTGTTGGCCGCCTGATGTAACTTTCGCATGCTCATGTATTATAACGAAGGGTGATGCATTAACAATTCAGAAAGATGGGGCTGGCGAAGGGCAATACACCAAGTGTTAAACACATCCTTTTACTGCACATGGCCTTATTCAGCTACATGTGGACTACTTTTAATTCGCGTTAGATTATTGAACCGTGCAGTGTATCGATCAGTTCATTCACTCTCTGCTGGAATCTGCTTGCCGATTGTCAGAGTGACCTTGTAGCACAGTGCGATTTTTGGAAACATCACTGAAAAGTGCGTACAGTATATTTGTCTCGTCACAAGGATGAAAATTTTTAGAAGAGATCGGAAACTGAGGCTGTCTCTTGAAAGCTAATGCTTAAGTTGGGTTGATTACTTTCCAATTTAACGTGCTGTTGATGTAAATAATGGTCCCAAGGAGCGCCCGGAATGTAACTGTCTAGGAATAGTTCGGGTGCGGTACTTGTTTAGAAAAGTATGGGTGCGATCCTTTGTGGAATAACTTACTTAAGTATGGGTTCAATCCTTTGTGGAATAACTTACTTTTCTTGTGGTATGGCATGACTGTGGATGAACGAATGCGAATAAAACTCATTGCCCCTGGAACACTTTTACCTTGGAGAACCCAACAGCACGACCTTCTTTCATTTGAAACGGAAAAGAAACTCCTCAGAACAGAAGACTCTCTCTCCGGACCGAAATTCCCCCTAGCCAGGGTCACAACTAAGAAAAAAGCTAGTTAGTTCTTTGGGAAATACACTCCTTCGCAAATTAATTTGGTTTTCATGGGAGACCCAATTGAATCTCTCGCTTATGATGTCCTCCAAATGAATGTGCTGCATACAGACCGCCTCATGATTCAATTGACACGATATTCGAGATATCGCAGTATATTTTCATAAAGGAAACTACTCACAAGGTTTGCTGAAAAGTCTCGACGGCCCAGACCGGTTTCGCCCTTCTTTGGGCTCATCAGGTAGGGGCAGTCCCCGAGTTTCCGTCAACCTTATGATCTACTTGAACCCAAATTAGACTGTTTTTGAGACATACACTCATTCCCAAATCAATTTGGTTTACACGGTCTCGGGGTCAAGTATATCATAAGGTTGACGGAAACTCGGGGACTGCGCCTATCTGATGAGCCCCAAGGAGGGCGAAACCGGTCGTGGGCTGCCGAAGAGTTTTCAGCGACCTTGTAAGTAGTTTCCTAGTTAGTTCTTCTTGAAGTTTGACTGCTCTTCTACAAAGTAGATGACGGGAAATATTTTAACGGATCCCTTAGTCTCCTTTCATTTACTTTCGTGTCACTTTCTGCTTGAACAACAAATAGGATAAAACCAAACACATTTAAGCAGCGTATTAATAAAAATGCCAATGTTCTAGAAGCCTGCCGTGAGTGATTTTTCAGCTTACGACATCCCTAACTGACCTGGAAGGTCCTTTTTCTCCAGAACAACCACTGGAATGTTGAAGGACATTCTTTTCGCCGTCCGGATGGGACGTCTCTCCCCCGGAAGCCGATTTGCCCAAATCCGTCACACCATGTCTCGACAGCGAAACAATACTGCTTGGTATAAGTTCTCAAAAACTAGAGAACGGCTAAGTGAAATACACTTATTAACATTTCAATTTGGCTGTCATGAGTGACTCAACCGAATCCCAGTGATATTCTTCGAATAGAAGTGCTATACCAAGCCACCTCATGTTTCATTTGTTACAGCGTTCCAGATATCGCAACACATTGTATAAATACCATGTGGTGAAAACTCTTCAACCTATTCATGTCACTGTCTGCTTGAACAACAAATAGGATAAGGCCAAACACATTTACGCAGCGTAGTAATAAAAAATGTCAATGGTTTAGAAGCCTGCCGTGTGTGACTTTCGACCTTACGGTCACAAAGGCATCCCTAACTGACCTGGAAGGTGCGTTTTCTCCAGAACAATCGCTCGAATGTTGAAGGACAAGGTGGGAGTTGTCTCATGAGTGACTCAACCGAATCCCAGTTAAGCCCCTGGTTCGTGATACTCTTTAAATCGAAGTGCTACACCAAGCCACCTCATGTTTCACTTGGTAAGGTGTTTGAGACATCCCAATACATTGTATAAACCAAATACACTGCTCATAAGGACACTGAAAACTGTCCGACAGCCCACGAACTATTCAGTGAACTTAAAAGTAGTATGTAACGTCTTGGCAGTGTATTGTGCTGCCTCGAAATCTGTTCGACAGCCCACGAACTATTCAGTGACCTTAAAAGTAGTGTGTTACGTCTTGGCAGTGTATTGCGCTGTCTCGAATGTCTTACCAATTCAAAAATGAAACGATCTGTTTCAGCACATTTAGTTGAAGAAGACCAATTGAGCTGAGATTCGACTGGATTCAGTTAGGCCACCTGTGAAAACTAAGTTCGTATGCAAATGAGAGAGAGTACTTGAAGAGGCTGGTTGATGTTTTGTTTATGAAATCATGATTGTAGAGTTGGTGGCAACGTGCATCGGAAACATATTTGAAGTGGCTGTTTGATGTTCTGCTTATGAAATAATGATTTTAGAGTTGGTGGCAACGTGCATCGGAAACATGATTGTTACTGATTCCCTTGACGATGAAAAAACTGGCAGGATGTGGCGAAACGGAGTGTATGGGTTTGTTGGGGTTGTGCACTTTGACTGCAGATAACGCACAAAAACGATGGGGAATATGGAACATGCTTGGCGAAAGGACAAATGCATCCAGATGATCTTGAAAAAAATGGGTTGGGTTAAATGCAGTGTTCCTTAGGAAAAAAACTAGCAGGATGTGGCGTAACTTTGTGTATGAGTTTGTTAAGGTTGTGCACCTTGACTGCAGATAACGCACAAAAACGATGAGGAGCGTGGAACATGCTTGACGAAAGTACAAATGCTTCCAGAGGATCTTGAAAAAAACATGGGTTGGGTTAAATGCAGTGCACACCATTCTCGCATCGTGGACAAGTTACAGAATGGACAGAGTGCCCCGTCTTTCTGAGAGCACCACCACGGACCTGAGAAATATCATCATCATCATCATCATCATTATCGTGGACAAACTTACAGAAAGGGCAGAGTGCCCCGTCTTTCTAAGAACACCAACACGGACCTGAGAAATATCGTCATCATCATCATCATCATCATCATCACCATCATCATCATTAGCATGACATAGTGTTCAACAGTGATGATGTGCGGCCGTGCAACCATGATTTATTTGAAAGCCTTATTGTAAAGAAAATAGTAAGGGTGGACGGGAAAGGGACTTGGTACTAGCTTACTGCCATCCTTCCGAGGTGCCTACATCTCCAAACAATAATTCAGACAATCTGAATAGAATCTAACAACACGAACGTCATTGACATCGATTAGTAACCTTATCTTGCAGCGTCTTTAACCAGATGCAGTATGGATCACGCTGCCCCCCTTACTGATAATAGAGTAGCACCGATATCATCCAAAAGTTTCATAATCTCCTCTATACCCCTTTGTCACGTCGAGGGTTGGCCATCTCTCTGCTTCCGCCACTCCGAATTGGGCATGGAAAACAGCACCCTCTTCGGAAAACGTAACACCGCAGCCTCTGGTGATGAACGCATTCTTCAGTAGAAGTATTTGCTTTGTAACTGCCTAGTTACGAAGGCACCGACAGCAAATCACACGAACTATGGTTGTCGAACACTTGAAGATGTCTCTCTTATAGGCCATACAATAAAAAGGCCCGCACTGTAGCTTGATACACACGTTCATTGAGATTCAGGGACATGGTGCTTGGACACCATAGGTGTCTCAAATTAGTAAACGCGAATGAAACCTTGCAGATTCATGCATCGACCTCATCTGTCATACTTCAATCAGGACGCTCCACAAATCCGAATGCCTTCTCCTGGATTGTAAGTGGTGTATTCAGTGATCTCATTTCCACGAGCATGACCTTACACTTTGTGGGTACAAAGTGCATACCAAAGTAAGGTATGACTTTGGTCAGTTCATTCAAAACCACCTGCGAGTTCTTGCCTTCGAAGACAAGAACCATGTAGTCTTGAAATTCCAGATCGACGAAGATTTGTCAGAGGCTATCAGAAAACCGGAGTTTTTAAGCCCTTCCAGAGTTCATCTCATTATTTCCTAGATCACGAAGTTAAATGGGAACAGAGAGAAAGAGAGAGTGAGCACTCCTGGCGGACACCGTTTTGTGTACCGAAACCTCTGTAGAGCTCTCTCACACGTCCAGAAGATCGATTACCATGACAATCTAAACGTGGATGGCTACAATTTCGGCTGGTTTCATCGGGTTTAGAACGACACTCTGACGTGCGCAACCCGGTGGCGAGTTTCTCCTGTTCTATCTTTGGCCACTGTCCGACCGCCATGCCAAGCTGATTCATCGGGTAATCTACAGTTACAGACTGAATACGACCAGTCAAGCAGCTCGAAGGAAGGTGGGCAATGTGAATCGCAAGGATACAATAAAGCTGTAAGATATCTGCTTCAGATGCAGAGTTTCCTTGAACAAACTGAATGCTTGAGCATCTTTTCGCATCTCAGCTCGGTTGCCAATTGTGTAGATGTAGAAATTTCCCACAAGGAATTAAATCGAACGTATTATATAAAGCATAGACACGACTGACACACGAAACGGGCTCACTGGGATACCCCCGGAAGTGATTGATTCAGCCCAGTCTTGCTGGTCTTTCACATCTGTGGGAAGAGACCCCTGTGTAACACGACTGACACACGAAACGGGTTCACTGGGATACCCCCGGAAGTGATCGATTCAGCGCAGTCTTGCTGGTGTTTCACATCTGTGGGAAGAGACCCCTGTGTACGACTACAAATATTTTGGAATTTATAATCTGACGTAAGTTTCTCGTGCTTAGGAGTATCCCCGAGTTTGAAACAACCATCACAGTGAAATAATCATATTCCACACGCGATTTTCGATTCTGGTACCTGAATTCGAACCTTGGTATTCCGAGATCATATGGACTTTATGAAACGTTTAAAGTCAAGGCAGAGCTGGTAGAATAAGATGCCATAATCGAAAGTTCCAGTTGACTGGTTGGACGGTTTGTGTCGGTACACTGACGAATCAAACTAACAAAGTTCCTTACTTCAAGTGTGGATGAGAACTAAAAAAACGAACGCTAAAGTGAATCCGGATTGCTGGACTTACATTTTAATTCCTGTTCTCGAGCCACTGAATTCAACCACAGTGGAGATCAGAAAGTAACAGTCTATAAGTAGCTCAGAGAAAGGATAATTCCACAGTTTGAATGAATTCTGTATCTAAAAAGTCACCATTCGAGTGCCAGTCAATAGGTGATAAATTATTGTGATTTTCATGACTGAGAGTTGGATGGTGCTATGTCCTGCCTAAGTGTGACTTCGGCCACTCGCGGGCGAACGGTTAAGCCTTTCAACTGGTAACCAGAAGGGAGCAGGTCAAAGACTAAGTTTTGTGAGATGTGACCTGCTGCAATAGGCATAAAGCAGACGCGCACTGCTTCACGGCGTTTTTGACACAAATTGAACAGTTCGACAGAACGAAATCTCTGATGGAAATCACCAGTGAGTCTCACGCTTACAGAACCACAAAACTCTCTATTAGGAGTTTGCAACATAGAGTAACCAGTCCTCAAATGGGGACTGGGTTGAACCAAACATTTTTACGTGGGATGTCGCCGTTTGGGTTAGGGGCAACCATTTCTTATGTAGATTTATTTGTTTCCATTTTAAAAAAATCCATCCTTTACTTCGGTACATCTGTAGTGTGATCCTTCCGGAAAGGCGGGTTTTAGAGGCGAGAAATAGCGCTTTTTAGGCTACAAAATTAGACGTGTTTAATTCGAGTTGTTTTATCTCCACGATTTCATTGGTTGAAAGTGATCCAGCTGTTGAAGAGTTTTCAGCAACCTTGTGAGTAGTTCCCTTCATGAAAATATACTGCGATGTATCGAATATCGTGCCAACTGAAACCTGAGACGGCCTGTGTGCAGCACATTCAGTCGTAGAACATCATAAACGAGAGATTCAGTTGAGTCTCTCGTGAAAACCAAATTGATTCGCAAATGAATGTATTTCTCGATCCAGCAACCTGTTTTGTGTGCGGATGAACTTTTCAGCACAACATTTATTAGACATTCGCAAAAGGCAGACTTTCAATGCTTGCCGGCAAGGGTGAAATAGTGAGCCCTGTTTCACCCCATAGATTGACTTTATACGCGGAACGAAATGTCTATTAGAACATTCTGTTAGTCTAACTAAAGATCTTGTCATCGATTGTTTCGGAAAAACAACCCATTTGAACACAGGCAAAAGTGGATAGCTGTTAGTTCATACCACGCTCCGGTCTGGGAGAACGTTTCTTTCTCTCCCCCGATGGTCACGTGTGTAGTGAGGCATTCGGTGATGCCGACGTTAGCTCTACGTACGCCGGGGAGATTTCAGTAGTATATTTCTGGAAAATGCTGCATGAGAACTGTTATATTCGAGTATACATTTCTGCAAGTCGTTGGAGGTGTCCAGCCTGATAATCCTGAAGGTGGTTTGAGAAACGCGCTTACAACAGATTGTCGCCACACCAACTCAAAGCCAAAGACCAAGGCTTTAGCGCGTTGTTTTAGAGTTTCAAACCAAATGAAACGTTTGTCTGGCAGAAAACGGTTTTGATCAGCATCCAGTTGACTGGTAGTGTGATTTAATTGACGTGAGATCAACCACCGCTTCAACTCTGGTCATACAGGTAAATTTTTTTCATGCACTCACAGTCAAAGACTTGTGGTTTGCACGGAAAAATTCCCATTTGCCCATTGTTGAGGCAACCGGTTTCCCTTTGGCAATATGCTTTTGCTGCACCAGCTCAAAGAGGGTATGATGGGAATGAACGCCGCGTTCTAATCGATGGTTTGGGCGAAGCGGCATTGTCAGGACTGAATTAGTCGCATAACTCAACATCTTGCTGCCCTACAAGACTGTCAAACTCCACCTAGGTCCTACTGCTGTTCCGCGTGGCTTAACGTACCAAGACAACCCTGCACTGACGATGTCACCTCGATTGGTGATGAAACGTTTGCAATCCAACTGCTAAGCTCGGCGAACAGACGAACAACCAATTAGCGCACCCGAGCTGCCTACATTCCACAACATTACCTACCCCACCTCCCCAAATCTTCGATGAACCAGACGGTGGCAACTAGAACCACTGTACGACAAGTACACGGTTCATACAGCTAATAATGACGGATGATAATGATGTTGAAGGACTCACTTGTGTCCAATTCCTTCAGAACTGTAATATGATAACCGATTGTAAGAACAAAGCAACAAAATTGTGTCCCATATTTGGATTTAAACAGAGTTTCAACAGTGACATAATTTTGGCTGAATAAAAAAGAGTTAACTGAAGAACGTCAAAAAGCCATAATTCACGTTTATCTCTGTAATATACACTCTTCATTAGATCAAGGGTGCGGGAGACATACGCACAATAAGTGGGGAGAAAGTGATCCGGTTGTATTGATTCCAACCACGTCAGGCCCAGCCAACATTTATGGAATTAAGATACATTTACTGACAATGTGTTCCGCGTGTCTGCGTTTGGTTATCAAGGCAAACGTACTTTTCTCTCGAGCTCTTTTAGCTTCAGTGCCATCCACTGGTAAGGAGAAAAAACACGAAATGTTCAACTGAAGCATTTGTTATTTGAGAAAGTTCCACTTCACAGCCTATTGTACTGACTTTGTCCCGAAGAAAACAGATGTTCCAGTTCCGGATGCTTATCCATTCACCGCTGGAAACTCCAAATATTATTGTACTTTCCTCACTGGTGTTTTAGGAAACGAACTCATGATGAAGAATGACTTTTCCCATTGTGGATTTTAGCTTGAAAAGAAGTTGAATTTCTAAGTCCCCCCTCCTTGATACAGTGCTCCTGAGTGGCTCTCTATTCAGATATCCTGTGTAAAATGCGTCATGTAATCGGTCAAAAGCGCACAACGACTAGTGTCTCCAACACCTTACTGTACTGATTCCACCGCTTTAGCTTGCAGACCAATTAATGTCATCAACAAACCCTAGGTTCAGGAAACATTATACACCGCTGGATTGATTATAACTTGTGCACAACACCAGTCGCGTTATCCACCTAGTACACCCTTCAAGCCTTATGGGCACAAAAGAGCAGGCCATTCACATATTTGGCAGATCATCGGTCGTTCGACACTCCTAACACTCGGCTGACGGATTTTGATTGTTTATTCTAGGGCGATCGGTTTTGATACTGGCCATAATGCAGCACACTGATTAATTGAGCCGTTCATCTAAGCTAACCTACAGGGTTTCAAAAAGCGCGATAGTCTTCGCGTGTCAGAATCGAACCATATCTTCTTGACACTGAAAACTGAAGCGATTTACGAAGACGAATGATCAGGATTGTTTGCACTTTTGGTCCGATTTTCTAATACTGGTCTAATATGGCTTCTGGGTATATCGTTCTTTACACTAGTCACAACTGCAGCTGACGTCTTAGCAACTCCAAAGTTTAATCCTCATGCAATATGTGAAATCAGACTGTTTGTACTTCAAATGTGCCCTCACTTAATTGGCCTTGACACATACACGAGAGCACACAACGAAGTTTGGCGCAAATAACCTCGTGCTTTCTGTTGGTATTCTCTTTTTTTCGGTCAGAATTCTATGCATTACTGCTACATTCGTTTTCGAAAATTTTAGGGCATCGTCGAGCTGGGTTAAAACCATTTTTGAAAATGGATAAGCAAGTCAAAAGAGGTGCAAACAATCCGAAAACGCAATATTAACACGGTAACTGACATACTGAGTACGGTTTAACTCACCTGCACCTTCGATTTCAGTTTCAACTACAGTTGGATTTTAGGTGTATTAAGCGAGTCGAAGGACAATGCGGACGGAGGGTTGCTGATTTAGCATGAACTACTTACAACTTTTCAAGTAGCACAGCTCTAAAGCAAAAACGTGGCGACAGATCAGTTTCCGTATGCAGACGAAGATCACGAGAACACAATAGATTTCACTTACCCAAATCCATGAACTTTTCCCAATCTGTAAAACACCACGAAACTTTACGGTGTAAAGTGATGCTTTAAAATGAACATGTACATCTCATCCTTCGGAAAAACGGCGTACAGGCATGGACATTGTAGTGGATTAATAAATTTCGAGTCAAAGCATATTTCATACACACAGTATATTCATGGTATCTTCGCACTGAAATCATTGCCAGTGCGTGGTTAGGGGGCGAAGAAAGATCTAGCGATTTTTCTGGTTTGCAATGAATGAAAACAGGAGTGCTGACGTAATTTCTTATACAACTAGATGGCGTTCAGCGGCTTCAAATAGAAGAATCATTTCGTGGAATAAACATATCATTCACTCAGTGAAGGCTAGCGGGAATCCTGTCCATTTAAGGGTTTTTTCAATCATCTTGACTTTCTGGAACAGCTTGGAGGCGCAGCAAAAGACACTTTATTTACGATGAACAATTTGTTGAATGCCACAATTTTTCACGTGCCCCATTAACACTCCCGTCGTTTATTTGAAGTAACTCTGGGATGAACTAACCTCTTTTGGTACTCGGTTTGGGATAAAACCGCGCAAAATTTAAAGACGCCCTTTCTTGGCAGGTAGCAGAAACCATTGCAGTGCATTCAGCAAATTTAGCTACCGTATTTTCCGGCACCTTCGTACGCAGATAAGATGTTTGTTGGACTACCCAACAAGATGGGTTAAATAAGGATCGCACTCGCTTACATGTAGTTTATGACGGTGACTCACATCTTTTTGACGTGTCCGTATACTAGGAATTCCGGGGTTTAAATTTTGGAAATAAACGCCCAATGTTTTTATCTAATCAAAATCGCACCCAGTTTTCGCTTACGCCAACATAGTTACTACAGTTTGTTTCTGGATACGATCATTCTTGGCATTATTCTAATAGAGTTACACCTGTAGGGTTTTTCGCCACTGAACTGAGACAAATGCGAGATTTTGTTGCATGGGGTCCCAAGATAACCACGTCAGATACTACACTGTGGACGGGATGTATTAGTGTCATCCTGTTCAAGCTGAACCCACGGAGACGGCGAACGTTTAGGTGTGTCAAGTGCGCATCTCAAGGCGACTGGCACCGATCGGCTCCGTTACAGCATGGAATAGTATTCACCGACGAGCCCAAAGCGATCCGGTCTGTTGCGGACACTTCCATGCCCCCTCAACCAGCTTTTGGTAGGACATTCGTTGTGGATGCACCCATGTCGATAACCTAGATGTCATGGGCATTTAAACAGGTGTTGGGAAAATTGTTTCTGTGGGCCCAAAAATTCCGGTAAAGTGAAAAGCTCGTCATTTACCTGTCACGTGATCGAAATAGTACCTCCTGGGGTATGTGGAGTCGCTGGATTTCCTCTGTAGTGAAAGTCGACACACATCAGGTGATGGGCAAAAGTTTTCACATTCTGCTCTTGATAAAAATCTGTTTGAAGTTCCAAAACATCTACCGTAGATGAAGGGCACTCATGCCCTCTTGCCCTCCTGTCATAATGCCAGCGGGTTTGGAATTGAGAGCAACCTCCGTGATCCTGTGGCAGACGGCAAACATCAAACGGATGAGCTGGCTTCGATCATCGTGGATAGCATCGATTGGGGTAACAGCAACGACCAGTAGCATGGTCTTTGTCTGACCCCGGGGTGACACTTAAGCCCCGTCAGTTTCCGTCATGCATACATGGTAACTAATTTCCAACAGCGGTCAAGTGAGCCCGATCCTCTTGGAAACACCTGTCTTTTGCACACCGAATGACTGCAACTTCCAGAAGCTCTGATTTTACTTTGTAATTCAATTAGACCTCCATTTACTGGCATCAGTGTATTTGACTTAAATTGAGGCCCCAAAAAGGGAGAGTAGGGTTACCAGCATGCGATGTTCACTTTTCTCGCTACTGGATGTTTCGAAAGCAGGAAACTCGTCTAACTGTAAAAGCAGTTGTCATTACTGTGAATTTTTCCAGCGTTCTACTTGCATACCTTATAATTAGAGAACTGTTCATCTTCTAGTTACCTGTCGTCTGTATGCAAGCCCAATGTTCTACACTAATTCAGTGTTTATACTATGTACCCCGCCCAATTCAGTTGTCTTCTATCAGTTAGCAGGAGATTCCCACTGTTTTCTGTTCAATCACTTTTTGGCTTCAACTAAGCCTGTCAGAATCAGCTTCGACAGGCTACTGTCTTGCAACCGTGGACTCCGAAGCAATCCCGGAATCCCGTCTCAGCGCCTACTGTGCAACACAGAATTAGATCGCCCGGGAGTATGTAGCAGTCCGTTTGTCGTGGCAATTGACAGTCGGAGAAAATTTACTCGGTGACACAGATTGGGAAATTTGTTCCAACTGTTCACTGTTGAAGCGATAAATAACCTCGTTAGAGCGCAGCTTGTCAAAGACAGGGTCGACGGACGTTCAGAGGGAAGCAAAACCACCTGTCGGCTCAGGTCAACTACACTTTTTTCGTGAATTCTTTAGTGCGGTGTGGTCGAAGACGTTTTATGTTTCTCGCGAAATTCCGACAGTCTTGGTACAATAACCAAACCAGCGGTACGCCATTCTAACTGGAAAATGAAGGTAAAATCCCCTCAGCGACCATCCATCTGGGGCTAGTATTTTCTATTCGTTCGTACTTTTAAAGCCTAAACTCTAAAGAGTAAACTGGACTGAACAGAAGATTCTCACTGCTTAAGAACTCACCCGGAATCCATTCTTTCGTTCATATAAGACAGATCAGTGGTTAACGTTTGTGATTTAAAAAAGTCCACAAAAAGCAAACGAAACACCAACCTACAAAATCTTAAAGAATCTGTTTCACTGTGTATCATTTTAAGAAGAAAATGAAATTTTGAGAGTCATATGTGATCGATTAGCGGGCGATTCTTGAAAACAGTTCTGCTCGTAGGGGTACTTTCAGCTATCCGCACATTCAGATTGATGTCGAAAGTAGGTTTGAAATTATTCAGGTTCAACTTATTCCTTTGTGTGTTACAAGGCGTGCTTCGTGTGGCAGCTAATATTTCGAAATATCTAGGTGGTTGAGGGGCCTAGCTTACTGACTGGAAGATCCGGGGTTCGAACCCAACCTCGGCATCTCGACTGCTTGGGTAGCACGGCAGTACCTCAATCACCGCACCTCCTTAGGATTGCATGGTAGCTAAGAGCCCAAACGGTGTTACAGCTGAACGGTTGTTCTTATTTGTTTCCGCGTTTTTTTTTGCGACACACTTTGTCTGCCATCAGCGATTAACTACTGATTTAGCATAAGATGGGATTTTTAGTGAAAAGTTCATAACTGTACAACTAAAAATCAAGCAGAACGTAGAACGGACAGTACTCTTGTCAAAATGATTCACGAACTCTACTGGGTCATCGGGGGACCTGATAACCCCAAATTAGCTCAGATCGTGCATTTTCTGAGGATGTCATGACTGTCAAAAAGCCCAACATAACTGTCTAACTAAATGTCATCAGAAAACATTGAACGCAATCACCTACGGTCAACCGCATAAATATCTTACAGTAACTGATGGAACTATAGGTTTAATCCTCAGATGTGGGTAGTCATTTTCACATGAATGTCGGGTTGCATAAGTGACTCTGGAAAGTGCAAATTGTGCAAAATTTGACTTGTTCACTTACTCTTCACTTCTGAAGCTGTAAAAAGACTCGTGTATGTAGGTTTGTCAACCAATTTATACAAAGACGTAGTTTGTACGAATGCGACTGATGGTGAAACTGCAGTAAAAAGAGACAGGTCTGTCATATGACCAAAAGAGGGTGTTTGAACAACGCGATCGATTCCAGTTCAGCAAAAACGGAAGTATCTGTTCGGGGCTCACTACTCTCTGTCTGCCGGAAATGTTTACTTTAAAGGGATTAGTGCTATTTCGGTGTTCAGCTTAGAACTGAAAGCACTATATGGTTGTCATAACGGCAGTAGACTTTATCGGTGATGTATAACTCACGAGTTTTCATGGGTACATGAATTATGAGATATTCATTAAAAGCTACACTGACCGGCCGGCCTAGGATATGCCAGTTATGTACTGGTGATTTGTACACACTTTCAGTCGTGAAAATTCCCCCCTCCGCTGAAGCTCAACTGTTGGGTGAAACCTAATGAAGACGCGGTCTGCTCGTTTGTAATCATTGAAAGAAAGCGTCCGGGTCACTGTAGGAAGCTACAGTTTGCATGAATGGCTTTGAGCAAAGCGGTCGAGGAACACTCATAGTCGTTCTCGCAGCCTAAACGGTCAGTTCCTCGAGCGGCTTGATGGAATCAATGATCGCAAAATACACATCCGCGGCACGTAACAAGGTTGTCTATTCTCACATCTTCAGCATAGTGTTAGGAGCTCGAAACAGGAAAAATTTCAGGTTTTGGCGAAGTGACTTTTGGTGAGAAAAACAGTGACGGAAATTGCATAGCATGCTCAAAAAATACTCACACACAATATCTGATTGCCCTGAAACTGACCTCAGCTCACAAGACTCCCTCAAGGCAGTGCCACATTCATTTATTGATGATCACATCATCACTGGTGATCTGTTCACCATGCCTGGCAAGCAGTTGTGTTTCAGACATTATAGACAAAAGTTTACGTGCGAGTTTTGTTTTAGAACTCGATTGCTGAGAGCGAGAGATTCAAAGTACCGGTTTCAAGATGGCGAGTTATACTGGGAGCCACATTATGGAACTAATTCATTTGTGTACGAAAAGAAAACAGTTGGCGACTTTTTTGTTAGGAATCGTCCCCCCCCGTCATCTTCATCAATACTGTATTCGGAGTACACTGCGTTAGAACTTGATTATGATAAACGTCCTTGATCTATTACGTGGATAACACAATACTGAGATCTGCATACCATGTCTGAGCGTTCTTACCTGTACATGTGATCAGATACAGTAGATAGCTCAACACAAAAACAAGCTATTAACAAATACTGAGGGGCTAAGTTAGACTGTTGCTATTGCTAAGGTTTTAGAACTACAGATGTTCTTGTCTACCTGTTCCAAAATATTTGGAAACGGACTGCGTGAAAGAGCAGTCTGATGGTCCTATTGATTCAAATCATTTCATCGATTAAGCGCCACGGCATCATTCAAAACGAGTTGAAAGTATTTCTTGATTTGTGCAGACTGAGTTACAGCATGGAGGATGAGATTGCACAAGGTAAAGCACCATCGTTGCTAGTTTTACTCCAAGGAAGTTGGAGGAATGTCGGTGACCATACTACGGCATACAAACTTTAATGTTGAATCGATCATTTGTATCAAGCTAAGTTATTCTTGTAAAGAGATGTTAAGGCGGCGACTAAAATTGCACCTGTTTTGAATCACCCCCATATCTTCTTCGTTCCTATATTGCATTTGGAGCCACTTTTAAAGAGCACTCACTAAGAAACGACGACCAAACACCTGAGGATGCCGGATTTTTGCTCAATGAAATGTTCTGGACAGTACACACAAGTTCCTTTGCAAATGCGAAAAAAATGGCTTGACCGAAAGTTGACCTTCCTTGGTGGACGCTCAATTTAAAAAGTAGGGAAACCAGCTCATGACATTTCATAAGTGCACATTTAAACTTGTCACTCTCCCAAGGTGATGAGAATGTCCTTGAAGCAACAACAGGCATACTAAAAGACAGAATTCTCAGTCCTCCCCTCTGTTGGGTTCATTCCTTATGAATGTTGAGAACCTGACTGAAAGAGAATACCACAGAGCGGGACTAAGATTGTTGGTGAATTTTAACGACAGTTATGGCCCTCTTTTGTGATGACATATAAATGCTTTATTTGATGTTTGAAATAAAACTTTGCGAAACGAGCAGTACGTTGTAAAAGTTAGCATTCTTGTGAAACCAAGTCAACCAAAATTAGTTGAAAATTGACACAATACAAGTGTTTTTCTTTACTTACGATCGACCACATTCGCTGGTTCAGAATAAACAGAGAGATATACCAGAAAGTGTAACATAGCCTGTTCACCGATCGGACATTCTTGTATGTGTATTCTCAAGGGGAAACTATTGTTCTATCACCCAAGCTGATGGGCGTTTTTCGTGGCTCTGCCCTTGCAGCAACAACTAAAGGGAGGAGAACCCCTTTGGGGCTCCAAGGGTTGTGGGACCGATCACGTGCTCTGTTGTCACATCTACTTGCTGGACGTTTGGAGCGGAACGCTACCTCTTCTGTGTTGAACGGTGATACTGCCTGGTTGATGGATAATCGTACGGAAGACTCAACCGAATTTGGCCTGATCTCTCGTTTATGATGGTGAACCTGGGGACTTAGTCTATTTGATGAGCCTCATAAGAGCAAAACCGGTCCTGGGCTGTCGGATAATTTCAGCAACCTCATGAGTAGTGCATTACGTCCAAACAACAATCATACGTCTATTTCACAAAGCCTTAGGCTATGCAGAAGCGCACTTACCCAGAGTGACGAGCTGCAAACACAATAAACAGATGGTCTTTAGAAACATTCGTGTGCATTTTCGTGGTTCTTTGTACATTGCCTGTAGTGCTGGCGAAGAAGTGAGCATTTAATAGGGTATGATGAATCGTGTCGAGTACATCTGATTGTTTGATCGATCCAAACGACATGCTCCAGTGGTACACATCGTTCCAGTTCCGATAAGAGACCAAAGCTGGTTCACCAAAAAAGAAAAACAATAAGTGGAAATCCAACTGTGCAGCTACAAAACCAGCATGACTTTTGTCTCATTCCGAGTGAGGTTCAACCTGTCTCTGCAAAGTGCACACCTGTATTGGCTTCGTTTCATTGGATGCACTGGGGTTGCCATCGTAAACGAGAGATTCAGGTGTATTCAGTCGGGTTTCACCCATTGGAACTGAATTCGAGAGTAGTTGACAAAGACTTACTGATGTTTACCACGTTTTTATGAAAGATGTCTTCGGGGTAACTTTGATATAGACGTTGTTCAGATATCGATACTTACCATATTTTGTTGTGGCCATTTAGAAAGCTATGCTAGCAGTCATGCAAATGACAAGTATGTAACTAGCTTTCCCTATGAATGTCTTGGAATGTGTCGTGAATATTTTGAAGTTTAATTATGAATTTTTCTACTTGTATGGTATTTACTATACGAATTTAAACTCTAGCTAACCATTCGAACGTGCCCGAATTCGAGTTGATCCGCAATTAGTCGCCGCTGGAAGTTTAATGATGATATGAAATGTTCAGACGGTAGGCTTCGGGATCCAGTCCTCCACGGAGCAAATCAAAGCAGGACATCATATTCAACTTTCATATCAATCGCTTTTCGCGCTTGATATATATATATATATATGTTATGGGGATAGTTTTGCTTCCAGCGGCTTACATCATGAACAAGAATCCGACAACCCGGTTCTCTACTAAACAGCGTTAATCTCGCTAACCAAAGAACGAGGTTTAGAATACATTTGTGATGCACTACTCATAAGGTTGCTGAAAATCCATCGACAGCCCACAACCGCGTTCGTCATTCTTGGGGCTCATCAGGTGGGCACAGTCCCCCAGTTTCCGTCAACCTTATGTTTAGGTTGAAACCAAATTGCACGAAATTAGTGAATATACGCTCATTTGCAAACTAATTTGGTTTTTTGATGGACTCACCCGGAACCCAGCTGAATCTCTCGTTTGCGATGTTTCCAGGTTTGGGATACTCCAACCCACATCTTAACTGGAGTTTCAGTCAGAACAAAACGAAGGTCGTTTTCAACCTTGGGACCGATTGAGAAGTCATCGTTTCAGAAGAGCTTGGTAACCTAGCCAATATGGTGACCTCTTCACATGGCCTGATGAAGCTTTTGTGTCAAAAGCGAAACGTTACCCAAATAAAAACTACCGATTGTTTACCAAGCTCTTCTGAAAACGAAAGTTGGTTCACGAGTCTCTAGGCTCATTCCGCAGTGTCTATCGAAACCGCGAGAGCCAAACAAATACCCGTAGTCCCTCCAAGCAGTTGTACACAACGAGGCATATGGTTGAATGCGAAGTGGCTTTCATAACTTTTTTGGCACTAATCGATTTTTTCTCACTATCAAAATTCTGCAGTCAACATCGAGCTCCGTGAGCATATTTCCCCAATCCGTTTATCACGAACGTCAGTTATGATTTTTAACCCTTGTCTTTTAGGCTGTCACTAGTTGACAACGGTACTGTAAAATCGAGTTATATTATGAGTGGATGTATTCCGTTTCCGGTAATTAATAAAATTCCACTTTCTGACCAAATGGTTTCTTACTGTCTTCACATCAGTGATTCTGAACAGTCCTCATCTCATTGGTACGCAGTAGTTCTCCTGACTTCAAGCCAAAGCGGTAGAGATTTCAACTTGCATTCCGCTCGTATGAAATCCTACCGCGTTTTGAGTCCAGGATAACTGAGAGGCATGGCGCTCAGCCTGAACACACCTGAATTACCAAGTCTGATCCTCCAACAACCCCTGAGTAATCTTCCGGTCGACAGATGCCACCAACGACCGTCATTTAATCTCGCATGATAGGAATACGGGCGAGATGGCCCAAGTGCTTAGAGCACCAATTTACTGACCGGAAGGTCCGTGGTTCGAATTCGACCTCTGCTTCTTGACTTCCCCTGGCTTGGCTTGGGCAGCCTGCCAGTATCCCAGCCCTCGTGCTTCCTTTGGGTGGCATGGCAGCTATGCACCGAAAGGGTGCTACTGTTGAACGATAGGAATACCACTTTCGGTTACATCATTAACCGTTAAATGATTATTGTACAAGTGGACAGGTATCATGTCTTTGTCGTTTCACAGACCAATATCACGGTCTTCCATCACTGATTTTCTGATCATTCAGGGTCAGTTGACGTTTCCTGCAATCTACATCCTGAAAGGCGGCATTTACCAACCTGACTGAGTGGATTGGTAAGGACTTCCATGTTTCGTTCCCAAATCCAGGACTGATTGTTCCCAGGTCGTCTCTATCCTTCACAAGGCTCGGTGAAGGGGCTCTACGAGGCAAGCGGTCCTCTGGCGCACCAGCCTAGCTTTAGAAGCGTTAGCAGCTGATATATTCAATGAGAGTAGATTTCCTCAAAGACCATATGGTGTACCTCAGGATTATTGATCTAAAGTTCCCAAGAGACCCTATCTATGCCCTAGAAACTAACAGTATGTGATGATCTTCCGCACGCGGTGGACGAGTCTCCGGTCCACGAAGTAGGAAAGATCGGACCACGGCGTTGTACTCCGACGGATGTAAACGAGCAGACTTGTTACAGAATCCACAGATGTAAAGATTATACTACAGATGAATCCTGCAAGTAGTCTATTGCCCGCTCCCGTCTCCGACGGAAGGTGTAGTTTACCAAGCAGCGTTTGCTTACAAGTGTCTGGTGCTAGAGAAACATCCAGGAAAATTCATTGGATGCTTTGGAATGTTTAACTTTCAAAAACTCGGTGCTGTTGGGTGCTTGGTTTCGTTTCTATAGTATGTAACCGCTTGGTTTGTGTTAGTTTCCCTGCTTTAACCAGTGGATTAGTACTTTGTTCTTCATAGAATTTCATTGGGCGTGCGTTGGTTGTTGCAAGCAGACGTTGCGCTCCGGAAAATTTCTATAAGTCAAGAGTTTGATGTCAAAATCCCCGTACTCTTCGAGGTTCAAAGGTATAACCACGTCTGGTCCTACTGTGATGTGAATTTGTAATTTTGACTTCAGTGACAGAACGAAATCTCATCATCTCTGTGATGGCGGTCTGTCGTGATTGTCATGAACAGTAAATCTGCGTCATTTAACTGATGCGACCTTGATCTGATGGGAAAGGAACCTGGACATTTGTGAACAAAAATCCGAGTATGCTCAGCACAAAAAAAGACAATGATCTCCGGACTGGATGGGAACCGGCAATCGATAGTTTGTGGGTTTTAGTCCAACTTCGGAGCACTCGTCTTTTTGGGGCTCAGGGAAGTTTCATGTGCATCCGATCAGTTTTTTTCTGAAAACCCATCCTTCAAAAAGAACTTTACGTTTGTCTCGAGGAAAGCAAGTCTTATGTCATGCGATTTCAACAACCTTATGAGTAGTGCACTACGTCTATATGATGTGTCGCGATATCTCGAATATCATACCAACTGAAACATGAGGCAATCCGCTGCAGCACAATCAGTTTCTTAATAACATCATAAACAAGAGAATGAACTGGACTTCGGATGAGCCTGTCATCAGGGCTAAATTGATATGCAATGAGTGTGCTTCGCAAACCTCATGTTCTTTTCAACCGAACTCACTACTGGTGTTTAAACAAACAACCCAGGTGACCGATCTAACGGAAACCAGCTGTTTGCAGCGCCAAGTTCAAATCCTTTTGTTTTTCTGTGTCAGTTGCTTGCTTAACTGATTCCCACCCTAATCGACGCTTCGGTTTTTCACGCTCCGTTGAACGACTTTTGACGGTTACGTCAGTTAGGCACACAGTGCAGTTCCTGAGAACTTTGCTCCAGCATCTCAGTGGGAGAGGAGTGCGGTGAACACAGGCAAAGATTGATGCAAAGTACAGGACAGTATTCTTGAGAAAAAGAGCAAATTAACCACCCCTTTGACAAAATCGAGACACTGCGAAACTTCAAAGTAATAGCCTAGTTTGCAGATGAGTGTATATTCACTAATAGCCTAGTTGTTTGGCACTAAGTGTTTCGGAAGTATAACTTGATGTATTCTTGACATCGTAATGGGCTGAGTGACATGGATGCTTACGTTCTTCAGGCATTTGGAGACGGATGCTAAACTGTTTTGTCAACAATCCGAACAAGATCATTGCTACTTAAAGGTTCTATGTAACTCAGGCACGCATTAGCACAGGCGCTTTGCACTGAGGTCCCAGAAAACCCTTCAACAGTTGGCCCACAGAAACAGCTGTCGGCCGGTTCAAATGTGATGGCATAACAGTGCATAACCGTGTAGCGGTGAATACTACTGATGGGGACATTGGAATTGTATGTTTTCTCGTAAATCCGCTTCATGTCTCTTGAAAAGTGAGATCTATTACGGAATTGGTGGAGTCGCATTTCCTTGCATTTGAGCAACAGTCAATGAATATACAGGAAAGTTTAGGAAGCCGCGTTCAAGGAGAAGATTCATGATGCATATGAGAGTTTTGCTCCCCTGTCCAATAGTCTGTAACTGTTCAGTTGGTGTTTCTCTGATAAACAACTCCGCAGCGAAGGCCTTCTTCGAAGGCCTTCTTCCTTTCAGCCGTACCAGCTTCATTTTTATCATCACGGTTCTGGTAACCTCCGTTAACTCCCCAAATGTACCGCCGCGCCCCCACCAGCGCAGCGGCATGGAAGCTGCCAAACAAAACGCCGCCAATTTGGTGATGGTTAACTCAACAGCACCTCATTCATCCTATGATCGCGTCACAAGGTTCCTCAAGCCTGCTTGCATAGCCATTCTCAAAGCTGCTCTGTTCATTTCACAACCTAAATTGAAAGTGACAGCTTTAAAAACCTACCTAGAGGTTTTTCCTAACAAAATTTTGAGAATTCATTATTTCGGTCTAGCTGGACACAAACAGTTCATCTGGTGATCGAAGTTCTGTCATTCATTTCAGCAGGGCCAAAAAGCAGAGCTGGTTTCGCGTCTGACTGTCTATGTGCACAGGGTTGTTAAAAGAGGGTAACGAGTTTGCACGCCTTTGGGACAATTGTGCGATTCGGAAGCCCAGCTTTCACGTTGGTGTGACAGGTATGATGAGGTTCGCAGGACCGTCTGGACGGCCAAGCCTTCGTAGGACGATCCAGAGTGCTTCCCTATTGGATGACTCAAAGGCTTTGCTGAAGTCCAAACACAATTCGGACAGCGGTCAGTTTAGTTCACGATATTCCTGTTGAATTTTTCTCCCGGTAAAGTCAATAGTAATGTGGCCACTTCGGAATAGACATTGAACTTTACGGATGTCATCCTGAAGACTACACTTGGCTTGTTGGTTGCGCCAGTTGCGAGACCTAGTTTCGCTTCTCGTGCACAACTGGACGATTCGTCGGTAGCTGGCAGCGCCTCGTGAGCTCCCTTTATCATTATATGGAGGAATTACCGTTGCTACTATTGAAAAGAAGGCCTTCGCTACGGAGTTACTTATTAGAAAATGCCAGCTAACCAGCTACAGACCATTGGACAGGAGAGCAAAACTCTCATATGCATCTTAATTACAAAAACCGAACATCCATCTTCGCTTGAACGCGTCTTCTTGAACCGTCGTGGATACTCACTGTCTGTTGCTCAAATCCAGGCAAATGCTACAAACCGAGTCCACAAATCCGCCACAGATATCTCTTTTCAAGCGAATTTACAAGAAAACACACTACTCGCATGCCTCCCCCATCAGTAGTATCACCGTTTCACACCTTCACCCTTTAAAGGTCGTTCGCATGCCATCGATTTTCAGTTACCTGCGTCAGGTCGGTTTCGGTAGCGGGTCTAGTCGGCTGCTTTTCGGGTGTATCATGCCACTTGCGAAGCTGTGTCCCGACCATCTTGAATTGTATAGACGTTCATCCTTCGGTCAGTAACGAAAAACGGCTCTTACCATCGGTTGCCTAGCTTCCGTGGTCCCAGTCCACTCTTTCTAGGATTCTGGTGGCCCTTCCACTTGACCTTTGTGCCTATGGGGAATGTTCGTGCCTTTCTACTTGCCGTTTTCTGCCTAATGTTTTCCTGAAAGGCGGTCAGGTTTTCTCGATCTCTCCTTCTTTCGTCCCCTAACTGCTCTGGAGACAAGTGTGTTGCCGGCCACAACCCAATTTCCTGATCAACCGGAAGGCGCGGATGTCGACCGTTCATCAGCATAAAGGGGGACATGTCTGTGGTTGACTGTAGTAGCATCAGTAGTATCACCTTTACACTATGGCATCTTTGGAACATCCTTCATCGCCGAAATTGTGCACAGTAGGTCACATTCGCTCTAAAATGTTAGTTCCGTCAACTTGAATGGTTCCACGAGCGACTGTTCGATCACCTCTCACCCCATTGTGAAACTGGGTTATGCCTCCTTGCAGGCCTGAGACCATAAACCAGCCGACCAACTGCGTTTTCGACATATTTTGGGAAGTGCGCCATGAGGCTGGAATCAACATCTCTCGGCCATATGACTAATATTAAGCAATGGATGCGGAAATTGTTTCAGCCGTGCTGGGTTTTTCCCTGGTTTGTTTGTCTTTTATCGGCTGAAAGCTGGCCGTTCGGCACACAGATTCTTTTCATTTCAGTAAGGAATTCGCTGCGACAAAGACGGTCCACATGAGGTGGAAACTTTTCACTTTGTATTTCGATTTTCACACATTTTTCAGATGTTCGATCCTAACGGCTCTAATTTGATTTCGGACCTGTGCGTTTGTCCACTGCTGCACTGGTTGGTCGAAATGGAAGTTCTTGCCTAGGGTCACCACAGATACTAATCAATCACCCTCGTAAAACTTACCATGACACTGTTCTTGCTCTAGTCCACTTGTATCCACAGTTGGCTTCTGGGTATGTTTCGGACGTGATTTTCCGTGAAGCTTTGTTTTACGGCTTCGCAAAAATTCAATGCGATTTCCTGTTTGTTCCGGGCTCTTGAAAATAACATGGACAGTTTTACATCTTATGCATAACATGGTAATTTTTTGGTGTGGTCGTCAGTTCAGTGGACACCGAGGAGTGATCCGCTTTGTACTGTTCCATCGACGTCACTTTTGTGATCAGCACAACCACATCGTTGATTACGTCTCCGTATCCACATGTTTAGTACTCAGAATGCAAATCCTACGTCATCAGTAGTCCCGTCGTTGCCGCTAGATTCCGAGCGGACCGAAGAATCTTAGTCCTTGTCAACCCTGGCAATGAAATTGCCCGACAGAAAAAGGGATTCGCTTGAAACTGATCATAGGATTTGATCTGTCCCTCCTCCGTGTGAGGGATGGGCACTGTGACGTGTGTCAAAACTTGACATCAACAGCCATAATTGGCTGGCAAGCATTCTAACTATTGTGCGATTCTGTTGATCTGATTCCTGTGATCTGTGACTGCTATTCCGATACAGCATTCTCGTGTTGTTCCAACATAGAACAAGTTAGAACCAGCTCCCGCGCCTAACGCCAGATCAGCCACCAGGACCATACTAAATGCACCAAAGTATATCCAATGGTGTTCCAAGTCTTTTGAAACAAGAGCCATTCACCTTTCAAACCTGTCTCCTTCATCCCTATCCAAGACCGACCTCAGGGCTCAGTGAGGTTTTTAAAAAAGTATTTGTAGAGGTCACTCATCAGATCACGCGTCGCAAACACTCAAACCACGTGACAATTCCTATCCAGCTTTCAACCCTAGCCGACAACTTGTGCACTACGAATTCTCATCCATTTTCGTTTACGCGGCACCACTTGCGTAACGCGCCAGGCTTACGAACGTCAATACGTCAGATCAAGCTGTATTCATGTTCGTGCAAGCATCAAACACGAAGGGACACCTTTTTCTTCACGGTGCACACAAAAAATAGGCACACAACTGGGCTCAACACGCACAGTCGCGCGCACAGGACAGGAAGTCGATAGGGCTCCGCAAGTCTCCACGGAGAAGACACGTCCCGCGTCCGGAACTTCACTCAGGAACTCTCGACAAGTGTCCTCAAACGACAAATTAATTTTGCTTTATTCCACTCTTCGCATTGTATCTGCTTTTATCCAAGTGCACGTGACTATTGTATTCATCATATTCTAGCAAGATAGACGTTTGCTAGTTCTTGTTACCTTCTGATAATCAGCTTAATTACGTCACAGCTAGAGCAATGACAAGGTCTCATTGCACGCCATTTGTGAGAAGTTAGAGCTTTCGGACAGCTGAGCCTGGAAATAGGTGGTTATTTGGGGGACGCTACCCGCATTTTGTTTTCTTCATCGTCCCAGATAGAAAGCACTGGACGGCCAACGTAGACCGAGGGCGTAGGGAGTAAGGCATAAGACCCTAGCCTCTGATGCCACTTTTTGAAGAAGATGCCCTTTGAGCACGGTGTCGATTTTAATTTTTTTTAAATATTTGCATCATACTGGGTAAAGCACAGATGATCATGGTCAACCTTTGGGCAATCTGATTATGCGGACTTAGGACCAACTCTCTAAAGTATTCCTCCAATCCGTCCAGGAAGTATTCCACAGCGATGGGAATGCGGAATCGCCTGGAGGAAATACCTACCTGTTTTCACCTTCACGTCTCAGTGAAAGGTGAAACTTTATTTATATACCGATTCATAGTGCAGTTTTACGTAATAAGTGAAACGGGCCTCCCCTTGTCGTCTCTGTTGGTCTTTCTGACATGGGCGAGCCCCAATGAACTTGGTTCAAGCCAGTTTAGCCCGCAGGAGTACCATAGAACCGAGTCGAACTACCAGGTTGAGGGAGGTATATAAATACTTGCAAAAATTGATTTTGCTACCATTCTTTCGTCTCCCGAGAATTCGAGTAGAACAGATTGGAAACCGGAACGCAATATTGTCAAGCTTAATGATAAAACACATTTCTGCTATTCTTTCTGCTTCTTTTCGAATACTAAATCGCCTTCTCTTTAAAACGACAAACTAGCCGACTCGCCGACATTAGCCTTGTCTCATCACCCAAATGTTCTCCAGATCTAACCATAGTTTAGGATCAGTGGGGTTTTATAATTTCCGCACATAACCAAAGGCGCTTGGGTATATGTTGAGTAGCCACTTTTAAGAACAGTATTCAAGCTAAGTTGTCCTGATTAGTTGGCTTGCTACCGCGAACTGTGGCGACTCCTCAAGAGTGACACTTGGAATGTGGGCTACTTTCAGGCGAGAACCATCAAGTTTATTTTGGATTGCCCAGCTACAGCGGAGTTAACCAACCTCTCAGCAAGATTCATAATTTGTGTTTCCTAAAAAACGACCAGTAAGGGAGTAGTCGTAGACGAACGCACTTCGCGAAATCAACTTATCTGCACATTAATTTGTCTTGACAGGGAGACTCAACTTAGTTTCAGCGAGCGACCTCGTTTAGGATCTTCATTGAAAAGTTTCCAGCAACTTTATGAGTAGAGTATTTCATCTGAACACCCTTTATTTCTTAAATTCGACTCAGACTGCTATGTGATAAGGGATACATGACAATCGATCGATAATATCAAAGTGACCAGAAACGTGGCTGAGCTATTTCACATTCAGCCAAAGACATGAAACCCCACTTTCAGTATCGGTATACTGTAGTCCCTACATCCGTCCTAGATGAGCATATCGATTTTCTCGAAGCATTCATGCACTATACACAATTTGTATGAAGAATACATGTAGCACACGTAGAGCATAGTATTCTGGTATACATTCATTATTAGGCCTCATAATGATATCGAGGTTATTCCCCCATAGATTACAGTTACGAGGATATTTTGAATATACACTACTTCATTTGACACAGTAGCATATGATTAATGCCAGAAGAGTGGTGTCTTAAGGCGCAAACAGACACTTAACTGACCTAAGAAACTGAGACGATCTGCCTCTAAAGAGAGGGCATTTAAAGAGACCACTTGACGTCTGAAAAAAGGCAGACGTCTTCGCTTTGCCCATGGCTCTTTTGCACTGTTAATCTGTAGTCCTTGGGCAGTTCTCATATGATAACTTCTTGTCTATTCCGTAAACGATAGAGGATGTGAGCTGCTTGCTTTAGGTTCCAACGATGTAATTACGATTCGGTGTGATGGAGCGCACCTATGGTATGACAGAAAACATAAAATGGCGCTTGGCACAGCAGGGAAAATTTCCTGCAAGCAAGAGTACTCAAACACAGGACCAAATTCCAGTGAGTTCTGCTTTGCTATGTCGCGTTTGCAAAGAAGGGAAATTGATGAACGTGTGCGTCTGAGGCTTTTGCGCTGGCACACTGTATGAGCTATTGATAGACCAGGAAAGAACATGCGATCTTCCGAGTTCCGTGCTTTAGTACTGGCATTTGCTCTTGTTTAGGCTGGGGTGAAAATCACTTGGAATGCACCCAGTGACTGCGGACCAGTGTGGAGACAAATAACACGGAGGAATTTTGCGCAATAATTTCCCGGATGAACATCCTCATTGCTGGTCGGTGATTGGGCGTGAAATGAGCTGCAATTCTATTGGATGATGTCTCTGGCCAATTATTCGGATCAAAGATCCAACAAAACCCCACCTCACACGCCAAAATCGTCTTCGCGAGAATGGGAAATTCATTTCTAACAAAATATTCGATGTTTGTTTTCATTTTCGCCATATTAAATGGGAGGGCCGACGAACGTCGTAAGTTTTCAGTTGTCTACTTGAAGTTTGGGTGACACAATGGTTGACATGCATTAGGTTGCATTGTGTTTGTAAAATGTTTATTCACAGAAAATTCATTCTCAGATTTGGTTAACCCAGTTACACGTTGTCTTTCCCCCGACCCACAGAATTTTCAGTTGACAACTGCGTTTTACTTTGCCCCTATTACTCCAATAAGGGTTCTCACATGTATCTCGTTTAATTTTAGTGGGAACCTTGGATAAGCTATTCAGCTATTATGTTCCGATTGGTGAGTTCGCCTGTCCAAATTCTTCTGTTTACATGCCCCCCGTCGAAAAAATGTCGTCACAAGCAGTGGACTATTGTACACGTGTTTCGAAACAAAGTAAATGCGTTTGCCGTCTTTTCTCAGTTTTGTTTGAATCAGCTGCGTGGAATGGTGCGCTCGAAACCCGATTTGTTATGATAAATTTGTGGGATTGTTCCGAAGCAATCCGTGACTGCACTCCGCGTACTGCGGGAGCACTTTTTAAATTTCAGAAGGTAACATGAGTATGATTCTTGGAGGTCATTCCTGTATACCTATTTCTCGTCAACTAATGGTACACACCATGCAGAGGTTCATAACCTATCCGATTACAGCTGTTATATCTACCGAGCATCCGATCTGTTGTTTCTGACCGCTGTCCCTGCTCCGGTGCCCAGTGCCGAGAAAAGATTGACAGATAGGGAACACAGCAGCTGGAGTGCTAAGATACAACGACCTCAATCGAATTTATTGGAGGGATACTGTCTGACCTTGGTCGAACTCTGTCTCGCGCTGTCTGGCTTTGGTGCATGGCTGTGACGCGCTGCATATTGAGGGGGCGTTGTCTGTCTCGTCAGCATCCAATGGAGCCGAGGGTCACTGGAGTTTTCGGGCATTTAGTGGATAATTTCAGGAATCTGACCTTCCTGATAACCGGCAAGTGTCTGAAAGTGAACCAACGGTAACTAGCTGGTGTGCGACGCTGGCACATTTCGTGTCACGAGAAACTGACGCGGTTCTGCTAAAACGAGCTGTAAACAAACTGGATTTCATTCTATCTACCGCTAAAGTGTTTTAAGCTAACTGGAAGTAAATTTTGTGCACAGACTGACATTCTAAACGACAGGCCGGCTAATTTCATTTCAGAAAATCGTCATGGGTATAATTCACTGGAAGTGAGGGACTGAGGCATTCTCGAAGAGGCTAACTATCCAGGGGATCACTCAATACTTAGACTCACGTCAAGAATAATTTGGCAGTGTTGAAGACAGTGATGGAAGTTAACATTTGTTGTGCAAGTTAATGAACACACAATCCGCAGAATCCGTACGGAAGGTTTCAGCTTCTACAAATCTGCTGGAAATCCTGGCTGGACAATTTTGCAGCAGAGTCCGTGCTTCGACCGTGTCGCACTCCAAGGCACAGTCTTAGTTCAGACTGGAACAAATGATCCAGCACACCTGCATCATCTTAGTTCTATGAAGACTTGAAATCTGGCACCCTGTTTGACTGACATTTCGACCCATTTAGTGATTTTGCATCACCTACTGTGATACTTAGAAACATTAATTAAGCATGACCTGAAACTGTGGTAACAGAGTGAAACGTTGTAGGATAATCGATCGATGCACCCTTTGTCCAGATCTAACTGATGGTCATACAAATCAATAGCAACTTTAAACTTTGATTTTGGAAATCCTCAAGGATCCCGTGGATACGAGATGGATCCGTTCTCCATGGATTACCGAGGAATCTCGCAACAAATGTTACTCATCATACCTCAGTTACCCGACAATACAAATGTTTCACAGCGTTGAAAATTGAGATTACCGTGGTGTTCACAGCCATAAAATGTAACACAAAGGCAATTGTCTCACCTGGAGAAAATAAAGACACGAACAAATTTTAAAAAAATTTCAGTTGAAAGATAAAAGCAACAAGGGGAATGTCACTCTTTCAATGATTATTCGCGTTCCTCCGTTCAGTCGTGACAATGCAGATGATTCGCACATGCGCTGGCGCGGCATTGTTGAAATCCGCGCACTGCTTCTAACTCTTCTGGAGGTTCAAATCATGCGACAGTCCAGGTTATGCACTACAGACAGGCGAGGGTTTGCATGGAATACTGGGAACTACTAGCGCCCCGTGTGGTCCCAATTCAGAGTCTCAGATTGTTTCCACGAAACAATCGTGTCACCGATTGATGCGAGACGTGTTTAGAACCTATGGCTTCCACGATCATTCTATTAGTGATTCAACTTGGTTTCCGGTAATTCGGCAAACCACGAAGGTTCCAGAATGATGAAAATTTGTCCGGTCATTATCATCACAGTACTTAAAGCTAGTAAACAGTCCATAAACACGTAGTTTGCGGGTTCGAAGTAGTTGGTCAACTTCCATATGTGCTGCACTCGTGCAAATCTGAAGTTGACATATCCAGATATGCAATTCAGGCACTAGGCACAGAGGTCTCCCATATGCTAATCGAGCAGACTCAGTTTTACATATCTTCGCGAATCCAAGCGCTCAAAATGGACACATTTTAAAGGGTGGGTAGAACGTTTGAACAACGAATGCATCAATGCTGCCCCCCTGTCCTGTGCACGTGGTAATGCCGCAGATAACGGTTTATCCTGTATAGAAAAAGGACGAGTGTTTCTCCGCATAACGTACGTACCACTAACGGAATGTCGGATAGGAAAAACTGGCGAGTAAAACACAGAGTGAGAGTGAATGCAGCCGAGCAAGCTTGATAAAGCTTGGCTTCCATGTCTAGTCCTTGGGTCACTGAATCCAGATTTTAGGGTACCAGGCTTATTGTTACACCAGCTTGCGCATCCACATGTTTTGTGGAGTTGGGGATCGCACTTTGTTTTCTGAGTGAAGAGATGTGCATTGCTGTCGGACTATGTATTGAAAGCGAAATAGCATGCAGGTTAGGACGCGTCTGAAGCGCGGATTTGGGGAAACAGAGCCCGTGACCGGTTTGAGCGGTAATGGTATGTGATTTGTTACCTGGAACGCGGATTAGTCGTTGATGAGTTGAGTCCTCTTGGTCAGCTGTCCGACCAACGCTTGTTAGCGAACCTGGTAGTGTTCACCGATGCATTCGCACTAATGTGAAATATTTCCTCCAACAAGTTCTTTGATTTCTGGTATATTCGCCGTGCTTTATGAGGGTTACCAACTCATCCCGCATTGTCAGTGTCACCCCGATCTATGATGAAGCGTTTCCAATTCATCTGTCAAGCTCAGGGAACGGAATGAGAGCAAGACTTCACACCACGGCTACCAGTGCCCAGCAGTACAGCCAACAGTGATGTGTAAAAGCTACATGATGCTCGCTTAGCCCTCAGTTTGGCGGGTGACTGATTGGACTGAATGTTTGATGGTTCTGCCGCTTGCCTCTGCAATCTGTCTATTTCCGACCGTGTTTACGTGTCGGATTAGCCGGAGGAAGTGAGGTGGAGCTGCCCTCAGTTTGACGGGTGACTGATTGGACTGAATGTTTGATGGTTCTGCCGCTTGCCTCTGCAATCTGTCTATTTCCGACCGTGTTTACGTGTCGGATTAGCCGGAGGAAGTGAGGAGGAGCTGAGCTCCAAAATTAATTCATCACGTTCTAAAAGGGTGGGTGAATGTCCCAATCCACAGTCATCCATATGGTTGAGTTTGCTGACAGTTTGCAAACTTGCGTAGGATTCGCATTCCGGATTCGACAATTGTCATGCCTCGCTCAGATGGCAGTTTTCGGCAAAACGAACTAGAGCTCCGTTGGAATGTAGAGTGCTTTGTTCGCACAGTCTCTGTAAAGTAAGAGCGATTATCTGGTTGAGTAGCCACAATACTGGGTAGTGCAGGCAACTTGAATCGTTTTCTCAATGGACTGCATTCGTTTCATTGTTCGGCTAAGACTCTCATGGTTTCTGGCGCAAACACCTGCCCATGAAACGCAAATAATAACATTCATGCAAACAGAAAGTTAGCGAAAGGAAAATCCACTCCAACATTAAAAAGAGACCTCAAAAATCAGGGTGCGATTTGTTATAACAATGTTCTGAAGGATGCAACCTCCTCGTTCCTTTCGTGCCCTTATTTGCATGTAACTTATTTGTTTCAGATGATGCGTTTGTTCCAATCAGGAAGCCAACAAACTTGACCGCAAAATTGAAAACCAATGAGAATGTGACAAATTCTCGTCATCAAGGAACAAAGTCTAACTCTTGTCATCTCCAGCCGACCGACCACACCAATGACCTCACAAGTAGTGCAACAACTGCCGTTTCGGAAACCAAACGAGACAACTTTTGCTGTATTACGTGTGGTTTCCAATTCAGATCGCTAAGTGAAAAACGTTTGCATACCTCCTGGCATTCTGTTTCCAAAGCGACAACCACAAATTTGTGCAAATGCACGATCTGTGGCATTCAATTTGGGTTTCCTTCTGAGTTGAAGGTTCACATGTTCAGACACAGTGAATTCCGAGCTTTTCCTTGTGAATATTGTCCAAGGAGGTTCAAACATTCCAGAAACTTGAAAGAGCACATGCTAAACATTCACTTGCTCAACAGTTCATTCTCCGGTATCCTACTGTGTGAAGAGTCATTCAGCATCTTGTCCAAGTTGGGAAGCCGCAGGCATTCCCGCTCTACTAGACCAGAGGGTTATCAATGCACACATTGTGGCCAGCGCTTTGAAATTCGGAGAGCTCTACATAAGCACAAATCCACGGATCACTACGGCATCACCGCAGAGAAAGTCGTCAGACACGAATGTGGGGTATGTAAGCAGTGGTTTATGTGTAACCGTGACCTAAGACGACACTTGGTCTCACACACAGGACAACGTTTGTTCAACTGCACCTTGTGCGGTAAATCCTACCTATATGCCACTGGACTTCAACGGCACCGATCGACTGCACACCAGGATAAACAAGTCGCTACCCGCCACACGGACGTGGCCCACGCGGAGGATGGAGCCATCGGGAGTTGAGTGCCCAGTGTGACTCACGAAGCGCTCAGTAGTTCACACTGATCTTCAATCAGTTTTATTTTGACGAAAAAACTGAGCCGTATTCGCAATGACTATTATACCTCACATACCAGTCTTTTTAATATGGAAGGGAGCGAATAAATCGACGCATGAAATTTACATACAGCAAAGGATCAATGGACGGTGTGACACCAGGTTTGCTTATCTGGGGTTATAAATCACACGAATAGGTGTCATGTGCTTGTCTATTAACGAGGAAGCAAAGATATAACATGTCAGCTCTCTGACCGGTAGCCAATTAAGTGTCCCTCTTGCGCGGGTCCAAACACAGGCCACCCAATAGGAAGTCCGTGATGTTAATCACTGGGCTAGCCGTTCACTGAATGCCGCCAGAAGTGGAAGCCTGGGTGAGGTTTGGTTGGGTGGTGCGACTGTGTGTAAGAGTCAGCAGGGAGCCAACATCCCTAGATGTTGTCAATCTGAGCCCACTCTGAATTCTGTGCCTCCAGTCCCATCCAGCACTGAAGGATCAAACAGTTGAGGTAAAGATAAACTTGTGCCTTCGGCAATTTTGAGATTCAACAATGGAAGTTACCCAGCAGTTCTTCAGCTGCTTTGTTTTTTTGTTGCTAGTCTAGTCACTATTTTATTCCTAGGAGAGAAATTATTTGGCCGCTCCGCTCATCGACTTTTGATTTCAGTCAATATTGTTAATCTCTGACATGGTTGTTTTAAGCTTTGGTGTTTATCATGACCAGTGACCGAACAATCTACTGCCGTAGACCACTTGAGTTCCGCAGTCCACAACGCCTTTCCCACCAACGAAAGCTCATCTTGTGAGGGTGTGTCGGTAAACTGTGCGCACTATCCATCGCACTATCCATCCTTGATACTCATAAGTGGTGTACACCTCTGAATCCCTCCTATGTACCTTGATTGATGTAGATGGCTGCAACCTGAAGAACTATAGATAAATTCACGAGCTTCCTTCATTTTATGGACAGTTCTTGATAAATCTAATGATACACCGACGCGACTACAACTTCACTAGATAGGATAAACACAGCTGTACAGGTCAAGAGGTCGTCCGGTCCTTTGCTCTAACTGAACACTCTCAATGCCATCGAGGAACAGGTGATTTATGGGGCGCAGCACGTGATTTATCGGTTCTTCTCTTGCACTTTCAATGAGGCCACGAGCGCCAGTTTCGTTCAAACTCTGGAAAAGTGGTGATCTGTCGGGGTTAAAAAAATTAAATGTGTTCAGATTCAACTCATGAGGGCTTGTTGAATATCTTCTGTTCGATGATTGATGCCAGCTGGATCATTTGCCTAGATCATTTTCAGTAGCCAATTTTAGGCGGCTACAACCGATTATCCGAAAGAAGGCATTTCCCAAATGGAGGTCAAATATTTGGAAACGAAACAAATTCCGAATCGCAGAGAATTTCATGATCAAGCATATCTCCAGGAGCGGCTAACACCTCATGAGGGTAGTCAGTTGATGTCACGGACGTTCGAAACGATTTCTGATACGTCCCAGTTATTGCGAATACGCTCGCCCACCACGTCAGAGGTCTAAGCCATCCGTATTGCGTCATGACGAAGAATATATGCCTCTAATCGGCTCCATTAGGGGGTAAAACTCGAATCCAGTGATTTCTCTGTCTGGATCAGAGGTCTAAGCCGTTCGTATTGCGTCACGACGAAGAATATATGCCTCTATTCGGCTCCATTAGGGGGTGAAACTCGAATCCAGTGATTTCTCTGTCTGGTGTGGACTAACCAGCAACGGAGGAATTTTCAAACGAGGATATAGGCAAAAGTAATTCCTTTGCACTTCCTCGAAGGGCTCTTTTCCCACAACCACGTGAAGGGTGAAAGAGAG
>NW_008752095.1:66024-71759 GCF_000715545.1 Opisthorchis viverrini | reverse complement strand
GCAGCTACCTACCCCTCCCCCCAAATCATCGGTGAACGGAACTGCGGCAGCTACAACCACTGTACGACGAGTAGGCTGACAATGATGATGATGATGATTATTGGACTTTCGCTAATGTAGGTCGATTGTAAAGAGTGCACGGAATTCATAGCTCTAAAACCAATGTGTCTGTTTTCGGTACCGCTGACACTAATAATAACAATATGAAAAAAATTGCCCAGCTCTACCACCCGTTCGGTGCCTAGCTGCCATGCCCCATGAAGGAGGCATAAGGGCTGGGATACTGCCAGGTTGCACATGTCTAGACGGGGGAAGTCGATAGGCAAAGGTTCGGTTCGAACCACGGACCTTTCGGTCAGCAAATTAGCGCGCTTACCAGTTGGGCCACCTCGCCCATAACAATATGAGTGTAGCGTACCAGTTGGGGCACCTCGCCCATAACAATATGAGTGTACCGATGGATACTACTGGTGAGGCACACGAGTAATATACTTTCTCATACCTCCGCTTCGCATCTTTTGGAGGGTGGGGCTTATTACGGAATTCGTGGAACTGCTTTGCAGCATTGGTTTACAACTGCACCACAGTAAATTAGTATCCAGGAGAGTCCAAGAAAACTTGTTCAACAAGAAGACGGATATTCCTTATTTTTGAGCGGTTTACTTTCCTGTCAGATAGTTTGCAACAGTTTAGTCGGTGTTTCCAAGTAAACAACTCTGCAGCGAAGGGTTTTCCTCCTTTTTACTAATCGTAATAATGAGGCTTTTTGAGCAGCTAGCACCATATAAAGATGATTGCCGCCAATTAGGATGGACAATGAATCGCATGGTCTGATTCCATTGTTATACACAGGTTGTGCAGATCGTGGGAAGCATGTGCGCTTAGCTGCGCTGAAAAAACCGCATGAACGTGAGAACGTTTACGAATCTAAAGCCCATTTGGTTATTATGGGAACGGATGGTACATTATGCGATGTCTAGTTTCAGAACCGCGATGTTTATGCGAAAAAATGCTTTGTGTTCAGGTGGTTAAATGAATTGTAAATTCAGATGTATTTTGAAGTCCCTCGATCGAAACGTCAATCCAAGTCGATGGTTATCTAGGCGGCTAATCGCCGAGTTGGAACCGCCTCATTTCACCTTCTTTTCACGCCGGTTAGGTGGAACCAGGGAATTATGCTGGATAGGATCCGGTGACCCGACAACACCTCGTGTCAATTCAGTCCTGAATCCACGGCCCCATTTTATCCCTAGTTCCATCACCACATAGCATTCACGACATATCAAGCTGAAGGAAAGTCATGTGTAATCTCCTGGACTCTGTTCCTGATCTAATTGAACAGACTTGAAAGCCAAATGCACAAAGAATGCATATTGGACCTGCCCCACAAGAAACAGAAAATCATTTTGTCTCTGCAGGATAAAAGATCAATTTGCAGGTCCGTATTTTATAGTGCATGTACTGTGAGAGTGAATCTGGCCAGGCAGCACCACGCATTTCGATCTTTTTTGACAGCTGGCTGTGAATCGATTTTTTTTCGCGTGCTCTCTGTCTCACTGATATTGTACACGGGATTGTTGACCTTTGGTTTGGCTTCGTTGTTTGATGACGATATCTGGTTAAAAAGCCTTCTATGAGTGGTTAAGGGGGTTTGCGAACACAGTACTAAGTTTCCTAATTTGACTCAAATCTGGTGAATTTGGAGTAGACTAGCGGTCAGCTCAAACTCTATGATGCGTGTAAAATTAATGGTTTCACCTCCACGATCCAACCTGATCTCGACCGTTATTTTCAGAAGCGAACGCTACGTCCACACAATTTATCAGTCGACTGAGCACAAAGGATATCGTTCTGTTTAATTTATTTTCCGCTTCCTTTGGGAAGCGAACGTACGTCACACAATTTATCTATCAGTCGAGCACAAAGGATATCGTTCTGTTTAATTTATTTTCCGCTTCCTTTGGATTAGACATTCATTACCTTTACCATCTAAGTGACTGTTGGTAGATCAGCTTTTGGTCACTACGCTGGGCGGCATTGTTACAAACCTTTCGTCGCCAGCGAGATGGCTCAAGTTGTTAGAGCACGAATTTACTGACCGGAAGTCCGTGGTTCGAACCCGACCTGTGCCTCTCGACTTCCCCTGTCTATGTTTGGGCAACCCGGCAGTATCCCAGCCCTCGTGCTTTCTTTTGGTGGCATGGCAGCTAGGCAATGGAAGGGTGTTACAGCTGAAGAACGATTTTTCGTCGCCAGGCGAGGTTACGTCATAATTGCGTAATGATGATGTCACCGCGCACCGACGATATCTTCCCGGCCGGTCATGAAACTTTTGCAAACAAGTTAGCAGCTCAGCAAACAGACAAACGACCATTGTTCACGGTGTTTTGAATCCTGGTGTGATGTCATCAGCCAACTTTTCACCCTGGTTAGTACATGAATGACTTTTGGGAGAGTAGGATCGGACGAATAGCGACTTACCACATACCGCTGTGGTTTCATTAAGCAAGTGCTTGGAAGCGTCTTATCGGAATCGACAGTTTGAAGCCGTCAGCTGGAGTGTCTTGAATACTATTTTTTATCAGCTATACCGGGTCTTTAGTGTGAATAGTGTGTTCCATCGTCAACTGATTCTCTGTGCGACACGGTTAAAAATTTATCTTTCCACTTTCGTGAAAGATCTTTATTTTCTAATAACACTGCGACAGATGAAACCGCTTTTGTTTATATATACCAGAAGGTCCGAATATTGGATTCACAAACAAAGAAACAAGGAACCCCTTGGATGCAAATCAATAGAGGTCACAACCCAGGACTCGAAAGGACAAAGGTCACTCCAGCAACGATCAGATTACGACGGCAGGGGACGCCAAGCTCAAAGGTCACGTGGGCATCGGCGAATGGGGACGCAGGACAACGGAGCAACCAATGGAGTCTGATGTCACCTCGATTGGTGATGAAACTTTTGCGGGCAAATTGCCCAGCTCAGCGAACGAGTGAACGACCACTTACCAGAGGACACTCCGATGATGTTTGCCTCCTGCACGTGGTTTGTCTAATTAACTTTGTCATCCTTCTGTCGCTAGCGTTTTTTTTCGGGGGGTGGGGGGAAGGCCTTTCCTAAGCGAGTGTGGCTTCTAAGTAACCGTTGAAATGAAGAAACTTCCAGATGAGTTGTTGAAAGGACAAAAACATATAAGGCGTAGACATATATAAACGGTAAATTCTGTCACATATAGCCTCCCGTCCTTTCAGTAGTGTTGTAAGTAGGAGAAATGAACCTAAAATTCCATTGCGAAGTGTAACCGGAGAAACCACACAGCTGAACAGTCGTCAGAGGGGCAAACAGTTGTTGATCTCATCTACTGTACGAAAAACTAGCCTGAGCACAATGATTTAGTCAAATTCCATTTGATCGACAAAAGTGATTGTTACTGGTTAACAAATCTAAATCATGGCAAAGACACTGGGAATTCCCGGTGGGTCGCNGCAAACAGTTGTTGATCTCATCTACTGTACGAAAAACTAGCCTGAGCACAATGATTTAGTCAAATTCCATTTGATCGACAAAAGTGATTGTTACTGGTTAACAAATCTAAATCATGGCAAAGTCACTGGGAATTCCCGGTGGGTCGCAGTAACCTTCTGTAAAGACGGAGCGGTTCATTTGTTTCTTCACTTGGTGGATAGCATCCACCCGGGGAACACGAAACATCAGGTGTATTTTCATTCTCCAACTAATGAAAAATTCGTCGTTAGGTTCTTTTCCCTTCACAGAAAGTTCTGGAAAGATGATGGAGAAGATTCTCCCTCCACTTGGTTGTTGAAACACTCTTGAGGTGACCCAATTGTGAATAAGGATTTCGCACATCTGCGAGTTTTTTTACGCATTCTGACATTGAACAGGCCAGCGTGCATAATGGCAGGTGAAACCTAAAGTGACGTGTGAAACTGCCTCTTATCAGGTAATTTATCACAAGATGGCTTACACGTTCAACCTGAGTGTTATAGTGACCAAGTTTGAAGAAGCCTTACCTTCTAGAAGTTTTAGAAGTTGTCCGTTAGGTTTTTGCTTGGTGTTTCAACGTCTACCCCAATAACTTGTCCACCTTACAACAGCGGTTAAGACTAGTTCCTAGAAGCTCTTACCAGCTGATGCGTGAACAAGTTTGTCCAGGCGTATCGCTGAACAGTTCTCGTCGGCTTTGCCTTTCAGCTACTACTGCTAACCCAGTGAGATCATACGATTCAATTCATAAGGCGCACCCACTTATATCAACCAGCAGGAACCTGAACGGACATTTCACAATAAATTGGTGTGTTCGCCAAAACAGATACCACTGTCTACTTCTGGGACTTTCTGAAAACCTGACCAGTGCGGTGATCAGGTCTGTTAGACTGAAAAGGTGTTTGTGTCCATAGGAAAACTCTTCCCACTAGTTAACCTACTGATGTTTTGGGCAAACTTTTCTTAGCAAAGAAAAAGGTCGTTCAGCTGTGGCACCCTTTCGGCGCCTAGCTGCTATGCCACCAGATGAAAGAATGAGGGCTGGGATATTGCCAGGTTGCTCAAGCCTAGACAGGTGAAGTCGAGAGGCAGAGGTCGGGTTCGAACCACGGACCTTTCGTTCAGTAAATTCGCGCTCTAACCACTTGGGCCATCTCGCCCCCTCTTAGCAAATAACCCCCTATTTTTTTGTAGTCACTTTCCAAGAGCATTGGAATGATTTGTAATTTCCGGCAAAAAATTATAAAACATTGTGTAACATAAATGCTTTTGACAGACAAACCGCATTCTTTGCGGTTTCATCGAACGTTTGAGCAGCGCGAATCGACTTGAGCCAAACACATCTTTACTGATGATTTTCACTTTAGCGTTCATGTTGAGGTGCGCGTGGTCGACGAACCGATTCGATTAAGCTGAAGAACTTAATCCGTCGGCCTTTTGAGCAAGCCCACCAGTCCAGATTGAATAACTTAACTGTACTGACGAAAACGGCTTGAAGGTCAAAGTTCACAGCTGTCTCGCTCAACAAAACACATTTGCACAGCCACAGACTCAAATCCATTTTATTGATTTTATCCCGATGGCATCATCAAGTTAGACTGCGTCACAAAAATCATTCGCATGGACTTCAGTGAATGAGATCACGGGAATAGAGAAACTCGACTTTTCCGCGTTAGCAAGCAAGATATTTTGACCGATTACTCTCCACGGGAGCCACTGTGAGTGCAGTTCAATTACCCGATCAGTCGACATTAAGAATCGGGTTATCCCGTACAATAATGTGGCGTCTGATGGTTGCCCAGAGTTCAGTTTTACTGTAGAAGTGCTCTCACTCAGGTATCGCTCAGCGTTTTATCATTCGTTTTTTTAAACGTAAGCCGCAAGCCTTCCAGAACGCCGTAGCTCGTGAAGAACTGCTTCTGCCGGAATTCGGAGCACTACGTCAACAAGCAAGCTCCATATCAGAGCAGATCAGCTGTGCCAGGTGATCAACTTGCCTAAGAACAAAGAAGATGCGTGGTGGGGAGCGTTGAGACAAGGCTTCACAGGTAGTTGGATCACAATGAGGATTTTGATGTCCAAAAAAGAGACACGGCCCTAGCATCAAGAATATTTAACTGTGTACTATACAAGTGTTTATATCGAAATTTGTATTCGGATATCTGAGGAGCAAGGACGATGAATTGGCAATGTAGTAGAATAAAGGTAGCTCGGGTGCGCTGCTTGG